>NW_008627879.1:5548-72032 GCF_000691845.1 Merops nubicus | reverse complement strand
TCTTCAGGAGGCCTTTTTCTGTCTGAACTTTTTGTCGGTAATTTTCTGATACATGTCCGCTAACTTCTCTGACCTGCTATATTGGGTAGACATGAAATAGGTGATTCTTAGCCACTGAATAAAGTATTTTGAGGTCTTTTAGTAAGAAAACATTGTTTATGTGGTATGTTTTATAGATCAAAAACTGGTGATAAATCCCAAAAATTTAAAACTTGTGATCATCAAATGAGTGATTTTTTTTTTTTTTTTTCTTAATTTCTTTTTAAAATGTTCATGTTTGCTTTAGGTTTGCTCTTGGGCCTATGTAATAACTTTTTTTTTTTTTCCTATCTACAAGGAAGGAATTGTAGAGGCATTCATACAGTATCAGTAATTTGAAACTGAATGGTAAATAATAAAAGCTGTTCACTAGTACAGGGCTAGCTAAGTTATGCAAAAGTAAAAATGCTAATTCATGTATAAGAACATGGAAAAAGGGTCCACTGTGTGAAAAATTACAGGAAAGAGACTGCAGGAAGAAGAGTGTAAGACTTTACAGATACTGGGCAGAGCAATGACTCTTAAAACAGACACGAAACTCACACACAATTAAGAGCATAAATGTTGAATGCAGTGTTAGTCAGAAAGGATATCTGAGCAGAGGAATATCAAGTAGGACCAGAGAGGTTGTGTCTTGATGCTAATGTGACAGCTTCTGGAGAAGGGTCTCTGTTTTGATTCTCACTGTTCAGAAAGTATGCAAACCTGCAGATTTTCACAGAATAGGCAGGAAAGTAACTGCAGTTGGAACTCCTGTAGTAGGAGAGACTTGAAGAGCTCTTGATATAGTTACACAGAAAACATTACAGGTTCATTTAACTGGTAGTTACAGGGAAAAGAAATGGCATAGTTATGAGTTTTTGAATGCGGCAAGCAGAGGTGCAACATCCACTTAGCTGGACTGAAATATTCAGAAAGTAGAAATTTGGCACATTTTTAAATGTTTTTAGTAACATTTGGAGTGACTTACTGTGGTGATTTCTGCAGGGGTGAAAGTTTTGAAACCAGATGTCTTAAAGACAGTTTTCTAAGGTTTGTTTCATGCAGAAGGTTGATCTAGTTGATAAATCCACTGAGAGATAAAACAGTTCTCTGAATATTTCTAGTTCAGTGTTGTAGGTTACTGGACTTCAAATTGAAAGGCATTAAAAATTATTAATTAACTTTGTAAGTAGAATTGCAGTGATAATTTCTCCCATTCCACCCCTAAGGGCGTTGATCTTGGCTCATGGCATGTGAGGATTACAAACCTGTGAATGCGTTTCATTTTACACTGTACGGCTTCAAATCACTGAGGCTATGTTACGAGTGCTTTTGTGGGATCGAGTGTAACTGATGGGTCTGTTGGCAGTAGAACTCCGTATTTGAAGGTGCCTGCTGCACTGGTACAGTTTTAAGCTTGGTGTGCTTTCTTAATGTGTGGGTTTTTGTGTTGGTTTTTTTTTTTTTTTTTTTTTTTTAGGAGCAGCCATCTTAAAAACTTTGTTGGATTGACTATAATCTAGATTATTTGATCTGAAATTTCTTACCACTTACTTTGTTTTTTTAATTTAGCTGCAGTTCAGTACACTTTATGCTATACTTGGTATATAGAGAAATGTCTTCAGAAGTGATTGCACACTTCCACTTCCATGCAGGCTTTTGATGTTTTTCACTGATGTAGCTGTTTACCAGATTGTGTAGTTATGGTAAACAAAATAAAATACAACTTCATCTAGTTGGACAGTATCTTGAGTATCTTGAAATTGCTTTTATGTTTTAGATTTGCAGAATTTGCACGTGACAGAACATAAATTTCTTCTTAAATTTCTTGTTTTCTTTGCTACTCACAGTATAGTTCTGCCCAAACCAGCACGGCTAGAAGAACTTGTTGCAGAAAGGTTGACATGCTTGTCTCACATAGTTTTTAGACTGATTTATACGGCCTTTCCCTTTTCCCCTCACCACCTCCCAGCATAAATTTGCTTTCAAAGTTAATTTCTTGATATGAAAGTTGGAGAGTAATTGGTAACTTCTGTAGGTAAAGAGTTCTCTTTGAGATGGAGCAATGCTGTACTCCTTAAATTCGTGTGTGGATCATGTTTATGCAGGACAATGTGAAGTGAATTTAGAGATTAATGAAGCTGATTTTATTTTTTCCTCACCTAAAAGTATGGCATTACGTTTCAAACCTAGTTTAGGTTTATCAGTTTCTATTGTTTCCATTTCCACATCTTTTCTTCTTATTTACTGCAGTTAAGGTTTTAGATTTAAGTGTACTGAGAATTAAAACAGATTTAGAATCTATTTTCTTCTCGATTTTGACACAGAAGTTTTTGTTCGGCAGCAGTTATTGTGTCTTGCACAATGTCTTGAAGAGCCATGGTATAGGCAGAAAACTTCTAGCATTTATTAAATAAAGCTATCCTTTAAACAATCAACAGTCTGCCAAGACAGTTTTCAGATATGTATGATGATAAATTCAAGCTACACAATGAATTAACCAAATGAAAGTATTGAGGTTTGGTTTTTTTGGGGTTGGTTTGTGTGTTGTTTTTTTTTTTTTCTTGCCTCCAAATGAAGTTGTCTGACTTATCTGGATATTTTCCTTGTAATTCATTGTGACCATATAGGAAGCAGAGAGGTTAATTTTGACACAGGACAAGGGCTTCACAGTGACATCTGGTTCCTTGCTATCCATTTTTCTGATTCCTGCCCTTAGCTTTAGCTTTGGCTGTGAATGTGGGAAGCAGATCTGGTGCAGAGCTTTTGTGCTGGGAGTCAGAAGGGTGTTTGTTGATAATGCCCATGTTGTGACTGCCCCTGAGCAAGGCTTGCTCAGCACGGAGGCTCTTCCTAACATACCGCCTGCACTGGGATGGGCGTGGGCAGGAGCTTGGGGGGGACATAACCAGGACAGCTGTCCTGAACCGAACAGAGGGATATTCCATACCATATGACAGCAGCTCAACTATAAAGCTAGTACAGAGCCGGGGCGGGGAGGCTACTCTTGGGTCCTCTGGAGCAACCGCTATACACTTTGGAGCCCTGCTGGAACTTGTCCGCTGATGGGAAGTAGAGAATAAATCTTTGGGTTTTTTTCTCTTTGCTTCTGCACACGGCATTGCTTGGATTTTGCTTTCCAGTTAAACAGTCCTTGTTTTTACCCACAAGGCTTCTGTCTCCATTTTATTTTCCTTTCCCCTTTTGTTCTGTGTAGGACGGGTAGGAAAAGGGGAAGGTGGTAGAGTAGCACAGGTAGGTTGATAGTGGCTTGGTGGGCATCGATTGCTCAGCCCGGGTTAACCCACCACAAAAGACTAAGCCAGTTTTGTTTAAATCTTAAATAAGCAAATGTTGGATGGAAATTGCTTGTGGATTTTTTTGCAGTATTTTTATTAATATTTATAATACTAATAATAAAGCCTAATCATGGTTGAACTACTACAGCTTCTTACTTGTGGATCAAAAAACAAGGAATTCTAAAGAAATTTGTGAAATTATATTTTCCTTTTTAAATATTTGTGATATTTTTTGATTTTTAAAAATTCAGAGAAACCTGTATGTTATAAACACTGTGTTATTCCATATGCTTATATACTTGGTTAGAAATTACTCTCTGCATGTGTTTGATCAGTTCACCTTCTTTGATTTTAGGAGGCAGTGGTTGCAGGCATGTGATTTTGTGACTCAGGAAATTCCTACTACACAATAAGTGTAGTTTGGTTGTTTGGTTTTGTTTGAGTTTTCTGTTTGGGGTTTGGTTTTGTAGGTCAAATTGGTTTGATAAAATGAAATTTCTTCTTACCATTTTCTTGCTCTTAGACAGCTGACATAACTACTCAAAGTCTAAATGAAAATGGCTCATCTGTGCATCCTTGTGGGCAGGTGATTAAAACCCGAAATGCTGCCACGTTTATGTGGAGAAGAATAGAGCTTGGAGGCACATCTCCTTTTATGTGTGTGTAGAGCTCAGCTAATAGTATAGAAGTTCCCACCTAGCGGGTCCTGAAAGGATAATGATACTGAATCACTTTGGTAAATGAAGAGGAAGAAAATGTATTTCCCTGTGTCATCTTTGTATGTGATTTTTTAAATCCCAAATACCATGCATCTTGAATTTACTGCTACTTGCTATTTTTCCTTCAAAGACTGTACTTCAGAACTGGCACTGTCGTCACTCTAGTTGTTTTATCTGAGAAACTGCCTGTCAGAGAAAAGCTTGTGAGAAGATAAACTGTGAACATGCACATTAATTGCTGCAGAAATGAAGTGTGATCAGATAATACTTAAAAATATTTGTTAAAATATACTTTTTGTACTAAAAACTTTAATAATTTCTGGCCTGCTTTAGTGAAGGTGAGAGTTTAAAATTTATTCTGTAACTATGTCTAAAGATTTGAGAATATTTCAGTGATTTTGGTTTTGACTGCAGTGTTCTGTAATATGTTTATTTCAGGAAACTGAAGATCAGGCTTTTAGAAAAAAATTAAAAAAAAAAAAAAAAACAACCATAGTAATGGGTGTACTACTGTTAGACTTTACTAGATTCAAATTAAGTTATTGCATCGAATTGCTGGTCTTGGTGCTTTCTTATGGGAAAGATCTCAGCATAATTAAACTTCGAAAAAATCCCTCTTGTCCCTTTTTCAAACCTGTAACATCTGTTGCTGTAAGAATTTCAGTATGCTTAGTAAGATTAACTTCTTTATTTTTAAGCGTGTTTTTGGAAGAGAAACATGCTACATGTCACCATCAAACCTGCTATATTTAGACATGTTAGGATTTCTGAAAATGTTTTTAAGAAGCAGTATTTATAGCTCCATCCCAGTTACACAGTTTAGTTCCTCTCGCTTTGTTTCTTAGATTTTTTAACTATCCTGCTGTTTTCTGTCCTCCAGTAACTATCAGTAGCAAAAATGGGGAAAGGAAATTATGATCTGCCCTGCTTATTGCTTTTATTATGTTTCAAACATACCTATTCAGTCTTAAATGTGGACAAAACCTAAAGAATACTTACTACATCAGCAGTTCAGATATCTTCTAGTTTGAGTAGTTTGCTCATTTGGACATCTGCCACTGACAGGTTCACACAGACCTAATTTTCAAAACAATTTATTTTGAAAGAATACTACTTCTGTTTGATTTTATATGAGAAGCAATATGATCCTCTTTGAGTAGCATAAAAGTATCCTCTTTTACTGGCAAAACACTGCCTGTAGTAATGATTAGTGGCCTCCGTCCTTTTGGGAGTGTTTACTAAACTAGGGAAATAAAATAAGACACTTAGGCAACCAGACAATGGTAAAATAGATTTTTCAATTTGTAAACATAACTTTAGCTTTTGTGGAGAGGCATATTTTCCTTTAGTAAGGAAATTTCAGGAAAGACCAGTTGAATCTTAAGTATGTATTTTAAGAGTTATTTAATGGGAAGAGAAGAACTGTATTGTCAACTACTGTGCTTTAGGTACTTGAAAACTCTATTGCACAATACTTTTATTAAGCTGTACTAAGCATCCAGCCTGGAACTAAAGCTGTGAATCCATCATATTAAAACCCCAACACTATGTATATAAATTCTCAGGTGCATCCTTGCTTGCTGCTTCCCATGCCGAGCCCATGGCCCGCATTCCTTTTTTTTCCAAGAACTTCGATGTGGCAGAAAATTATTTGACTTGTCTCTTTCAGAATATTATAAGCATCTCCTCTCTTCAAAAATGGTTCCCAGATGAAGATAAAATAAGCATAAAATTAAAATCGTTATACCTGTTGGATATCTATACTGTAATAAATATGTATGTGGTATAGCATGTTCTGAATGGAAGGAGTATGTATAAGCCTACTCATTTCACAAGTGAGTTATCATGTACAAGTTTACTGAGCAATTGCTGCTTCTAATATTAAATATTTTCACGTTGGCTTGCTCATTTGGGATGTTACTGAAAATGTCATGGACATTGCTGTAGTCTTAGAAGAGAAGCAAAATTCGTTTCAACTGGCAAATATTAATAGCACTAAGTGGTGATCTTGTATTGAAGTGGAATTTGATTCTTGTCAGTTACGGTTATTAAGTGACTAGAGAACGGACAAGGCTTTCTTGTGTTGGCCTACAAAAAAAGGAAAAAAAAAAAAAGGAATGAAAAAATTTTGCAAGCCTTTGGAGAGTAGTCAAATTTGGTGTATCTTGAGATAATGAGTTTGAGATAATGTGATTTACAATTAATATTTTTAAGACACGTTTAAGAAGGGAGATACACAGTGTTCTTTTTTTCTTGCCTTTTTTTATGTGGTTAGGCATTGATTCTGCCACAGACTTTTAATTAAAGATATAAATGTTTAAGTTATGTCTGTGACTAATCTTTTTGAAAGGTTGTGGTATTGTTTTGTAATAGAGACTCCTTTTTTTATCTTTATACAACACCACGTGCTTGTAGAGTTGTTGACTCTGAATGGTGCATGCTCAGTTAAAATGAAGGAAACTTTTATGATGGGATTAAGGTTACAAGGATTTGTCACTGCATAGCACTACCTGTGCTCAGAAAAAGCTGCAACTTCATCTTCCTTATCTTAACGTGAGTAATGGAAAATTTCCTAGAAGTTAATTTGTAATATTGCTTTCACAGAGTCTTTTGCTTAAAGTTCTTTGTCCCCAAGAAACTATTCCCAAAATACTAAAAGAAAATTGAGAGTTGCTGAACAACATGGCCTTGTTCTTATTTAATCTTATTTTTGCTCAGAGGATTTTGTCAGGGAGATTAAGTTGTTAGACCTTACTTATTTGGTTGGAGCTTTTGAGTAGGAGTACTAATTTGTTGATACATAGACAGTGAAGGAGTAGTCTCAGGGCTGTATTCTGGCCATGGCTTTTCTTTTTTTCTTTGTAAGCAGAAATTTTTGTACAACCCCTGACTTTTTTCAAACATTTGTCAGTGATGACCAATTAATGTTGTATCAGTCTTTCATAGTACTACAGTGCTTTCTGTAATCTTAGAACATTGAAAACCCCAATTTTTAGAAAGTGTCTGCACTTAAGGAATTTCCATTTTACATCACTGAGGTGTATGTTGTAAAATACCGATGTTTTCTTCCAGTGTTTTTGGTTCTTTGGGAAGCTACTTGAATGAAAAATAAAAAATTGTGACAGTCTTACACCCTCGTGACTAAGGGATTTGTTTATCCTGTTTTAGTAACCCTTAAGCAGAGTTTTCAAAAAACATTTGAGCACGTGCCTGTTGGTGTTAATTTAAAAATACCCCAGGAAACTACGGCATTTTTTTTAAAAAAAAGTCTTGATTTCTGTAGTTAGATTTCTTTTTCTTTGGTTTTGAGAAAAAAAACTTTGTAAAATTGGAATTGCATACTGACATTTAATGTGTATTAGCGGTTGCAGAAACAGAGATTCAGGGGACCTGCCAGAAGTGAATTGGAGTTTTTTTTTTGTGATGTTCACTTGAATATACCTTTACACACCATTTATCTGTTAAATAAGTCAGCAGTTTCTCCATCTTGATGGTAACTGTTTATTATCAGGGGCTTAGCCATAAAGTTCTATTTACAACCCGATTTAAAAACCTTAATATACTTTTTGACAAAACTTGAAGTCCTGTTCACCCCTTTCTTGCTGTGTTTATGTAGTGTTGTTACCTTTGGAGGAGATGTTAGACCAATCTGAGGCATGAACTGGGGGCAGACAGCCTTCTGCTTACTCCAGTTTGATGAGTATTGTGGAAGTAGTGTTGCCTGCGGTAGGATAGTGCATTGCTGTGGTGTAGTTGGACTTCCATTTGGACTTGAATCTCTTAGTGCTATATTACAGCATGTTCAGGGGTTTTGGGTTCTTTCAGGTTTCATGGTGTACTCCAAGGGAGCGCTTGAAGGGGGAGATTCAGTCTATTGCCCATATGCTGTGCTGATCCATGCTGGAGTTAAGATAATATTATTAGTTTGTGATAGGGGTTCTGGTTGTCAGTGTAACACTTGTTGGTTTTTGTGTCTTAACCATTAAAAAGCCCCTTTCTTTAAGTTCTTACTCGAGCACAGAAGAACCTCTTCTGTACTCTTGAACCGTATTAGGGATGTAAATGTTTTCTGTGCTACAGTCAGGAACGTAAGCATAGTTTGCCTTTATTCTCAACTACCTCTAGTTTATTTTTGGAGGAATGTCCCACTTCACTTAATACAAATGTGATAACATTAATAAGTATTGCAAGATTAGAAAGACTCTAAAATTGTCATCAGTGATGTTGTAGCAGGGAGTTTGTTTTTTATTCAGCACATTGAGACCTGGGGTCATGAGCTAGAGGGTTAGGCATATGACTCCACGCTGAAGTTCCGTGGGTAAAATTGCTTAAGCTGTTTTTTTCAAGTTGATTGATCTTAAATGAACTAAGTGCCTAGAGATGTTGAGCAGCATTGAGAATGTTGCTAGCAGTTGTTTTTTTTTAATTAGGTGACCCGAACCCAAAGGGAAAAAATAGCAAATGTAAATCTGTAGAAGTTGTTGTCCACATACAGTTCTTAATGTCACATAAATTCAACTTTTAGACTTCAATTTGTTTAAGAGTATCTACGTTAGTAACTTTTGAGTCTTTCTAAGGTGTCCTTATTAGGAAGGTTTAGAAGCTGGTTGGACATTGCCTTAGTTTAGGAAAAAACAGGCATTCTTTCAAATGATATTGTTTATTGCTCTTCAGAAATAAAGAATAAATATTTTTATAAATCATGGTAAAATTCTTCCTGGTCTTCTTATTTTTTCTTTTTATAGTTGAGATATCAAGAAAACTGCTAGGATACTGGTTTTCTTTGAAGAAGAAAGTTGGTAGGGATTTGTCTAGAGTGTGTTGGAAATGTATGTTTCATACCTTAGGCTTATTTGAAAAATATAACTTGCGAGTATTGCATCTTCTAGAAACTTGGTGAATTCAGTGGACTTTATCAGTGAACCTAGCAATTTTCTAAGTTACTTATAAGTTGAAAAGTGATTTCTCACTGCTGCTGGGAGGAGGGATGGGGGAAAGAAGAAAACAATCCTAAAATTATTGAATTATTTTGCTGTAGCAGTAACAAGAAAAGGAGCAAACTAGAAGGGGATGGTTGGGCAAAAATAAGTTTGTATCTGTTCTACCAGGGAGTAAAACCCAAGCTGTTAAATCTATTTAGACTGAAGAACAGCCCTGGGAAAATAATATGCCTGTTAGTTGCTAGAGCACTGAATCACTGTATTGTGTGAGAACTCGGAAGCTTGAATTTAATTTGAGCTATTTTGTTATTACTTTTTGCCTTCCTTTTTGATGGCCAGATAACTGGTTTTCTTTCTAGAGCAGTTTGTACTGTTTGCCCTAAAATTAAACTTCAGTTTCTGAAGTAAATTGGTCAGATCTAATTAAAAATGTAAGCAAATGATGTCAAAATAGTAAAGTACTGTGAAGCTAATCTTCATTTTAATATTCTTTAATATCTTGGTGTTCTTTGAGTATTTTATTAGTAAAACTTTACAAGTTCTTGACTTTCACTGGTCTACTGCTCCTGGCTTTTCCTTTTTGGGGTGTCATTTTCTTACTACTTATTTTAGAAGAAAAATTCTGTTATGAAGAAAACTGTATGCTCACAGTATGATTTTCATCCCTTGTTGGCCATTTGTCCCACTTTCATGTGTATATGACCCTGGGTCTGTTTATACTAATTTTAGACGACTTTTATATGAAATTGTGTGATTGGTAATTCGGAGAAAAATGTGAAAACTTCTTTAAATGGGGACGATTATCCTATGGATTGAACATTAGGAAGCAGCATGGACTTTTCTCTCCTGGATGGATATGGTAGACTAGGAGGGCAAGGGAGGAAATAAGGCTTTGTAAGCTCTTTTGCTCATAGAGCTACTTGTTGACTGGTATAAAACATTTATTTTGGGAGGCATAATGACTATATAATGGGTCACTTGGGCAGTACAGTGATGAGGCTAGATTTTCTTTCTTTTGGCAGAGCACTGTGCATTCAACTTCTTATGTTATGAATTTCTGGAAAATGCTACTGCGCAGTTTGTGTATTCTCTGAGGCTGTTCCTTTGCTAGAAAAATTGCAAGTTTTTATGCTTTTGGCTTCCTATGGAAGGCAGCCATATTTTGTTTCAAAACAGCAGGCCACATAAAAGTGCTGTGAAGAAAAATTGTGATTTGTTGTATTACTCTTACATGTGGCAAGTACAAATGGCATGATAGGTTGCTCAGTTACTGCTGAGATGTTGGATATCGTGTTCCTATTGTATTCCTTTTCTCCTCTCATATGCAGAACTTTAGAAAGTGTTCTGCACAAAAATTTGCACTGAAGTGACAAAGATGTTAGTTGAAATACACTTCAGACATTTTAATATAGGTGTATCCTAGGTAAGTGTGTCATTTTCACTGTGTAAGTCTTAATAGGTTATCCCCATAAAATATAATTGCCACAAACTTATCTTCCTGCTAAGTTTTCTGTGTTAACAAATAAATAGGCGCTGTCAGTTGGGCAGTATTCGTTTTCTTGAGGAAGTTCAAATTCTGATATTGTCTCTAGTTTAAAGAATTTGATTGCGTATTAGCTAAGAAGTGGAATGTGGAGTCATAGCAGAATCCATGTGGGATTGAAACAAGTTGAATGAACTTCCTTACTTTTCTGCTGCCCAGTGTTTGTTTCCATATGCCTAGTTTTGGGGCATAGAAAAAGACTCTCCTAGAGCCCTTCCTGAGTCCCTGTCTGCTCTGGAGGGAGTGGAGGACTGCCTTTGAGTTCCAGTTACAGCACTACTCATTGCTCAGGAGCATTTTTTAGTGCTTCCTGCCCAGCTGGTGAGCATTTGTAAACTTTTGTTATATTATCTGCACTGACACTTTTTATTGTGGACAAAAGCAGAGTTGGGATGTTAACAGGGTATTGTGTCTGACTTAAAAGGGAACATAAATGCTGTATGTTGGACTGTATAAATTACCTATTGTATATGCCAATGCTGTACTGTACTACAGCAACTACTGTAATTTTTCTGTTTGTGCCTCACTAAAATTTTGAGTGTGAGTGCTGGTTTGTGACACTGGTGAACTTGCTTACTGCCCAGTTTCTCTGTGTAGGTTTGTTTGAAGAGGATAAAATATAGCATCTTATTTATTTTTACTTTTTTTTATCTTTTCAAGATAACTCCTGTGTCTCACTGTTCCTATTACTGCATTTTCTTGGAGATTATGTTTATGGTACTGTATAATATTATGAACTAAAAAGAGTTTTAATTAGGCTAAGACACTTAGATGCCAGAGGACCATGTGGAATGTATGGTAATTGTATTGGATTCCTCTAATCAAGATTTTTGTTTAACTAGTTAGATATGGATGTTGTAGTTAGTATAGGTGTATAGGTTTTGGAAAAAGTTTCATCTTGTACTTGAAAGATGGTAGGGAAGAAGGGAGAGAAATAAGTTGCTTTATTAGAGCAGTGTGATCCTTAGCTAACTCAGAATTTCAATTTTTCTTAATTTCACAGAGTTGAAGAGGTGTTAATGGAGACATTAACTAAATGTGATAATTACTAGCAAAATTTGACTATGTTGCAGAATGGAATATTATTTCACCCTGTGCTATATTTGTTTTCCAGTTCCAGTATAGTGTTGAGGCCTTGTTGCAGTTCAAACTGTGTTTGATTTGGCAGTTTGGGTCTGGAAACTACTTACAGAAGTGTTAGAGTGAGTCTTGATGTGGCAGAATCCCAAATCTGTAGTAGGCATTAAGTCACAGCATGGTTTCTGAACTGGGTCCCAGAACCATGCCTTTTTTGTGCTTTCTGCTGATTTGCATGCACTAGTGAGGAAGATGTGGGCGTTTTTTTTGTTGTTAGAGTTTGAAGGACTTGGTGCTAAGTACAGCAATTTAACCTTGACTCTGATGGTTCATATGACCTGTTCAACACTAGAGATATTGTTAGTGAAGGTGTGCTCACATAACTGCACCCCTACAGTTTTATATAACTTCTTGGCCATCTTCCAGCTAGGGATAGCTCTTTCTAGATTAAACTGCTTCCAAAATAATGATTAAGCTGAGGGAAGTCACAGCCATGGTGCAGTAAACATTTCCATGGGGAATTCTCTAACTGAACTGGGGGATTTATGTGACGATATGAATTTCTATATGGTATATCAAGGATGTATATTTGCAGTTGCTGAATCTTAAGATATGCTAATAAGCATTTCAAAACCAAGTCTTTTTTACCCTCTTTTTTGGATAAAATGGGACTTGGAAGGAAGGCCTAAGTGTAAGAGGAAAGGGTGACAACTACTGTAAGTAACACCTCGAGGGACAATAATGTGCTATCTACCTTGTGAGGCCTGTTTCTGGGGAACAAACTAATCTTAGTGATGCATGCTGCCAGGCATGTACCTGAGAGACAGAGGTGATTGCAAGTCACAGCCACATTAAAATGTCTTGGGGTTAGGCTTTGCCTAAAGTGAAAGCTACCACACAAGTAAGGGGAACACCCCCTTCTTTTTAGAGGTAAATCTCCACTTCTGGATTGCTCTCTGCATACCATTTTAACTTGGTGGCTTTTAAAGATCTTGACAAGCCTGAGCTGGCAATGCTCGCTTGGCTGCATTGCCAGAGTTCCTAGGTGAGTGCTGTGCAGGTATGAATGTACCTTTTACACTGAGGCAGCAAGATTTTAGTGTGTGGTTAATTTGGTGATACACTTTTGGTGTTTACATATTATCTTTAAGCCCTTAACTTATACGAAGTGCCTAAAACTCTTGTTCTCCAGAGCATAGTCTGCTTCGGTCTTGGAAGCTTGCCAACAGCATGCGCAGTTTGGCAGCTTTTTCATATGCTCATTCCCTCGAAGTTCAGGTATTGATCCAAACTTAAAGCAGTATTATTCATAAAATAAAAGGGAAGTATGGGGATGGACCCGCACCTGTAATGACACTGTGTAATTGTCCTTGACACCATGGGGTATGTGTTTACGGTTGGACCTTGTAAAAGCCCACCTAGCTTGCCCTGGCAACTTGAGGGAATCGGTATTGCTCAAGCAGCCATGGTAGTCCTTGGGCAGCTCAGGCCAGCTCAGGAGGGGCAGGATCCCTGATTCAGGGCAAGCCCGTGGGTGTGCTCCTTGGGAATTGTGCTGGCAGGCCCGCAGCTCAGCAGGGAGGGGCCCAGGGGCTCCTTGTGAAGGAGGGGCAGCGCAGGAGGCGTCCCTCCTATCGGCCTCTTCTGCCGCTCGGTCCTGCGGCCCAGGCGCTTTGTGACTCAGCGCCGGGCCTGGAAACCGGCGCCGCAGCGACAGTAAGGAATGGGGGGGGGAGGGTGCTCAGCTGTTTAGACCACGTGGGGTTGAAAGTCTGCTCGATGAGTTTGAGGGGTTTGTTTCTGGGTTGGATAGAATTAGCTTTAAAGGATTTTATTGATTTAATACATATGTTGTTGGCTCTTACTCATGTCTGGGAAATGCATGTTAGATTAGATTCACTGCTGTGGTGTATTAAGACCACTACAGTATTTAAGAAACATCAACTACATCTTGAGTATGCTGAACAAAGTGTAGTGTTACTGCATCCATAGTAAGGGATGTCAGTAAATTAACAACATTGTTTTTTTCTGAATTTTTGAAGTGTCTAAAATAAAACCGTTCCAACAAGCCATCTGGTAAAATTTCGTCTTGTTTTTTCTTTTAGAAAGGAAGATGATTTTACCTTATAGTAGAAATGAGCTAATATGTCTGCATTAGGTAGCCTACGGGAACATGAGGAAATTCTAATAATTTTATCTCAGTAGAGTTTGGGAAGGGTATAATAAATAAAGATTATTATAAAAGAATTTTTAATGCAAAACTATTTAACTGATATCTTACTCTGTAATCTGTGTCTAAAAAGTCTGATATGACTTGTTGAGGAGTGCAATCTTTTAATATATTTCTTGCATACATTATGGGGAATGAAATGTCTGTTTTTATAAATGTATGTTGAAGTAAGAAAATTTTAGAGTTTAGACATCCGGAATGTGTAAAGTCACATTCACTAGAAGCTCAGTTTTTTTATTGTTGTTCATGTGCATTGCAACCATGTGATATTGTGAAAGTTGCTTTGACAAGCCTAAGTTGCTTCCATTGTAAGCTATTCAACATGGCTCTAAGCGTGTAAGATACTTTTGGTGTAGGACTAATTGTCTTGCTTTTGGAAGGCTTAAAGAAAAAAAATATTTGTTTTAATGTCTCCATTCCCTCCCACCTACCAGTCCACTATCAGTGGACTGTGCTTTACTTTAGTTCTCTTGGAAGATCCAGTCTTTGCCATTTGCAAAGCACTTCGACTTCATATTGAGATCACTAGACAGTATGTGAAGCTAGTGGTACCTGATGTAGCATTCCTGAGTATTTAGAAACTTCTGAGCAGGCAGAGGAAAAATAAAAGCAGGGAGAGTGTTGTATTTGGAACATCTAGGGTTTTTTCCCTGAAGTAAAGAGGAAACATGATTTTTTTTTTTTATTTTTTTTTTTTTTAATTTTATGTGATTTGTGTGAACATTTAAAAGACAGGAGGAGGAAAGCATATTAAGAAGGATCAAAGATTTTTACTTGCTTAGAAATTTTCAAGGAATGGGAGGCCTTAAAAATCAGGAAATTTAAAATTAATGGATGGCCTTATTTAATTGTAATTAGAACTGTTCAGGTCTAGTTGCTGACTTGAACTCAGACACGAACGGAGATGTAAAACATGTTAAGAATTATCTCCCTCCTTGTTTCCCAGCTCTTCTTTTCTGTTCCAAGTGTTCTCACAGTGAGGAGGAAGACCAGGTTACCTTAGGAAACAGGGAGGCCAGAAGCAGATGGCAACTTGGGGAATGCAGCTTTTTCTATTCCAGGTGTCAATGCCTGTATTGCAGAGATTGAGGTGCAGAAAAATTAATTTAATCTGTATGCATAAACAGAAATAGTTACTTAGAACCGGTTACAAGCTGTCTCAAAATGACTGAGGAAACAGCATTGCTCCAGTGAGCTTAAAACCTGTTTTTGTGCATCTAACTCTGTAGGCTGTTGATAAACCCATTTAAACTTCCTGACTAAATGTTGAGGAGAAAATGTCTTGTAATTTCTGAATTGATATGTTAGGACTTCTCCAACCATCAAAAAAATAAAAAAGCTGCTTGCTTGTTTGTAGTGGAATGAAGTTAACAGTAAGGCTATTGAAGGGACATACTGCATTACTGTAACTAGAAAGGCAAAGTGAGCTTGCTCTGCTTTGTGAAAAAGAAATATGCGTATGATCTCCTGAAATACTTCTGCATCTGAACCATGCTGTGGACAGCTTGCCTTCTCCTTTCTCCTTTCCCCTTTTAGCTCCTTGGAATGCAGGTGGTTGATTTCTTTAAAAACATACATGATGAACCATGTTTTTTTTTCTTTCCCCCTTTAGGGACCAGTTACTCTCCACAGGAAAATTCACATAACCACAGTGCTCTTCATAGTTCAAATTCACATTCTTCTAATCCCAGCAATAATCCAAGCAAAACTTCTGATGCAGTGAGTATCTGGTTTTGGTATTCATCCCTGTGTCCCATTCATACACAATATGTTTTCATCATTTTCTCTAAAACAGGTAGCATGTACATTACCTGCTTCATTGTGCTTTCCAGCTTCAGTCTTTACTTCATAATACTCTGTAAATCCAAGCTGCAGTTGTTACATCCTGTAGAACTGTTCTAATTGAAAATCATTAGTATTTTGAGCTATCTGTCTTGAGTATTAAACTACTAGATGATTTAAATGAAGTAGATACATAAAGAAATATTTTCCATGAACTTTGTTGGTAAATCCTAGAGAAAACAGTAGAATTTTACTTACTTAAGATGCATGACACATTATGAATTTTAGGCACTTCATTATCCAAGTTTTAGTCATTGGGTTGGTGTTTCAATGATGCACTGAAAATAGAATAGATAAATCTGCAAAGTATAGAGAAATTTTGAAAATATATTTTTTTTAGGGAGTTTTAAGGTGCAGAAAACTGATGTTGTCAATACTGCTATTACTGGATCCCACTAAATGTGTTACTAGATTATTTTGTCAGGGTGGATGTGAGTAAACCAGAGGAAACTATTGCAGAATAGACAGGAGTCTAGAGGTCACATCTTTAAATTATCAAAATTAAACAACTATGGTGTAAATGTAAAGCAGGGCTGTGGATGCATATGAGGACACCATGTAGTTTTGAAAATGGTGGAAGTTTTTAAGTTAGTATATTAAAACTCCCAAGTCTTTTGTCCAACACTGTTTGTATTTTAAAGGCTTACGATTCTGCGGATGATTGGTCTGAACACATCAGCTCTTCCGGCAAAAAATACTACTACAACTGCCGAACAGAAGTGTCACAATGGGAAAAACCAAAAGAGTGGCTGGAAAGGTATATGTGTGTGTCTGTTTTCATTGTAAAAACAACAAATATTCTTAAGCTCATTTAAGAGCAGTTGAACTTATCTAATAGATTACTGCTATAAAAGATTGTGCCAGGTCTACAGTGTTCCTACCCTTCCAAGACCTCTGGCACCTACTTTATCCCTTGATGATCCTGAGTGGGAGGGGGGAATAATGGTTGGTTTGGTTGTTTTGTTCTGGTTTGATTTTTGTCATTGTTGGTTTCGGTTTTTTGTTTGTTTGTTTGTTTTTGTTTGTTTGTTTGCTTGGGTTTTTTATTGTCATTGTGGGGTGTCTTGGCTTGTTTTGATTTGGGGGGTCTTGGGGTTGTTTGGGGTTTTTTTTGCAATATTAGGAGAACTTTTATATTGAGGGCTTCAGCAAGTGCTGGTGTAAGGATACAGTGGCTGGAGTTTGCCTACCCCATGTGTAGCAGTAAGCTCTTAGAATAGTTTAATTCATCTCATGTAACTTCAGCCATAGAAAGCGTTACGTTAGTAAATGATGTAAGTTCTTACTCAACTTGTGTTTTCTTTTCTTCAGAGAGCAGAGACAAAAAGAAGCAAGCAAAATGTCAGTTAACAGTTTTCCAAAAGATAGGGATTACAGAAGAGAGGTGATGCAGGCGACAGCTGCCAGTGGGTTTGCCAGTGGAAGTACGTGGTTTTTTTACAGTAATAGTCTTGCCTTGTTTGCATTACTGTTTCCTTTCCAAACTTAAAAAAATGTTTAAAATGCCTCTTCTTAGCTGTTTTTCTCACCTTTTTATATAAAACGAATAAAGCAGGTAGCACAGACAGCTCTCCCAAATGTTGTTTCTTAAAATAACTTTAAGCCATAACTAGTACAACGCTTGCTTAATGCTTTTCATGGTACTCCTTTTTGCAGTTTTTACTGCCTAATTTAATTATAGACAGTTATTGAAACAACTTGCACATTTTGTGGTATAGAAGTTGGACTTCTGTGATCATTGAGATCTTTCAGTGTCATATTCTGAGTTTAAAAATAGAGATGAAGAAATCTCTTCTAAAACCTCAATATAACATCTGAAAATAACCAGCATAATTTAGTGGATTATGCTAACAGGGTTTTCAGAGGCTTGTATATATTATTGAAAGCATGTTTTTATCGTGTGAATACTCTTAGTAAAGCCTTTCCTGGACTATGAATTTCTGTTAGTTGGAGTATTTCCTGATACATAGCTTTTAATATTTGTCAAAATTTTCTAGGAAATGGTTGTACTGTGAGATTCTTTCTATATGCCCAGGTAGTGTGGGTGAATGTAGCAGAAGGGTTTAAAAATAGAAGAAAATATTCATCTCCAACCTCACCTCCCTTTGCTTAGGAGTTGACAAGGCAGAGACATATAAAGGGCTGTTTTTCTGTGTATGCTGAAATGTGCTGCATATGCTGAAGCAAATTGTACGCTACAACAGAAATGCATATTGCAGCAACTCTTTGTGTTGTGACAGGTGAAAATCTAGGAATCAATAAAAAGAATTACTGTGAGTTTGCTTGGTATGTTCTCTGTGTAACATATTTTAAAGTCTGTGATTGTGTGACAAATGCAGATTAGTCATTTAATATATAGTCTTCTTGAATTAATTCAATTAAAAGCAAATTCTTTGTAGTAGTACTTAAGTGACTTGAAGTGGAATTCTTTGAAGGCCAGAATTTGCGACTGTTAAATTATTCTCAATGTTCAGGATTTTCAATGAACAAAAAAAAAAGGCACAAGTTATCTCTTCATGCTAAATATAAGATGGAAATAATAGATTTTGATTTAGATTTTTTTAGGAGACTTCAAAAGTTAAGTTGACTGTAACACTTGTTATAAAGCAGCCTTTCATCAAAACAGTGCTTAACCGGGACTCTAAATCAAGCAAAGGTCAGAGAAAATGCATTTTGTCAGTGAGTAAAATTAAATTTTCCCTTTCTTGATGCTGATCCACTTGAGGCTTTTTAATCATAAGAAATTCAATCAGCTCTAGTTGCTGATGTGCAGCTGTATTAATCAAAGTCACTGCGGTTTTAGACAAGTTTCTAATTTAATCTTTTTTTCTTCTTGCAACGTTACTTGGGGAATCCTGAAAAAAGTGGAAGACAAGCATTCCAGTGACGCCAGTAGTATGCTCCCACAGAATATTTTATCTCAAACAAGCAGGCACAATGACAGAGACTACAGACTGCCAAGAGCAGAGACTCACAGTAGTTCTACTCCAGTACAGCATCCCATCAAACCAGTGGTTCATCCAACTGCTACCCCAAGCACTGTTCCTCCTAGTCCATTTTCTCTACAATCTGATCACCAGCCAAAGAAATCCTTTGATGCTAATGGAGCATCTACTTTATCAAAACTGCCTACATCTGCATCTTCCATCCCTGCACAGAAAACAGAGAGAAAAGGTATGTCTAATGAAATTCCTTTTAGTATTTAAGATGACACACTGCATTTGTGTTGCCTGTTTAACATATTTTTCCTGTTGAGTGTGTGTGCTTAGAACTCAGTTACTGTTCTGATGTATTTATTTCCCCTTAAACCACATTTGCTGTATCTTGCACAATTTAAAATTGGTGCTGCAATATTTGCCATTTATGGGCTTATTCTGCAAATTATAATTTCAAATGATAATTTGAAAGACCTATTTTTGTAGGACGTACTTTCATTTTTTTCCTCTCTCCTGTTGTTTTGTATCTTTGCCATTATTTGAGTTCTTAACATAGATGTAGTTACTACCATTTGGAAGTCATTTTGGACCATTATATTTTATGAACTACTGTTGCTGTTTGGAATACCAGTGTCAAAGTTTTCAATAAACACAAGTGCAATTCTTAGAGAAAGCATGACATATTTGTAACAGCTATTCTTCTGTTTTGGTCTGTGTCTTGTGATACACTGGATCTTCAGTTCTAAAGCTGTGGAAAGTTTGTACTTCCGTATAATACGTTCCAGAAACATTTAGAGTCATCAAGTGAAGATCAAGACTTTACTGTGCGTTGGTTGTGACCATTCAAAAGTGTATTTTAGTTGGATTTACTTCATTATTAGGGAAGAAGACCTCAAGAAGATTGTGAAAATGGAGACGTGTTACTAGTGGTGGTGTGATACTTTGATATAGTTGAGTCCTTAGAGAGTAACATCGTATAAGAAAATTCTATTTTAGGGGCTTTGGGAGGGGAAAAAGTTTTTGACAAACATGTCTTGTTTAAATTTAAAATATTGCTTAATTAGTATGACACTGAATTCTTCTTTGAAAGATGGCTTGTTGCCCTGTTGATATTTGCAAGTCTGTCTGCTTACAGAAGAATGACTAGTGCGCTGCTAAAGAGGACCAAAGAGACTGATGTGTAATGTTGGTCTTACTCTCTGGCTGCCTTCCAGTTTTCTGTATTAAAGAATACCAGCTTTTACACAGAGATGAGTGTGCTTGGCTATCCAGACAATACCACAGATTGGAAAATAGCTCAGTATGAGAAAATCATGCATGTAAAAAAAAAAATAATTGTGGATTTTTCTTGAGCCTGTGCAATTTTTACATATCCTGGTACATGGGTGTTGATTATAAACTACAGAGGAATAGAACACTTTCTGCAAGCCTTTTTCTGTTCAGCAGAGTAAAGCAAGAAGTGGTGTACTAGTTTGTGCATGGTTCTTGTACTGAGTACCATAGTTACCTGCTTCAGTGCAGCCTCTGTGTTTTGCTTGCAGTTTGATGCACTTTTAAACACAACAGTGCAAAACACCCATGGCAAGTGTTCTCTGCTTTAGACTATCTCATTACTATCTTTAAAATGCACTTAAAGAAGACCCTCGTTGTTACTCGCTTCTGGCATGTACTTGATTCCTGTTTGGGGTGTGATTAGACTTCAAATTGGATATATTATTTCCCTGCTTTACTACATACCTTTACTAGCTACTTCCACTTAAATTGAGCAACTGAATCTTTTGTTCTCATTTGAGAACATACAATTGGACATGAATAATGAAAATGTTACACAGGGTGATCTTGACACTTTAAATCTTACTTTAGAATCTGATCACTTATCATGAGTGGTTCCATATTAAATGATCACTTCATTTCTGTAATTCCTGTGTACTTTTTTTTTTAAGTTTGTATGGGTTAAATGCACAGATTGTCTGTAATGCTCTTGCCTCGATGTACATGTTTCATGGCACTTCATTGTAAGCAAATATAATACTTCTTGAGCTGCAGGCAGGGTGGATTAGAGAAAGTTAGTAAGTAATTGAAGAGTTAGAATAGGTAAATGTTAGGCTTCAAATACTTATTCCAGATACTGTGAGTTTTCACATGTTGCTTGAATACTGCTTCTCTTAAAGAAACAGAAAAATTCAGTGCAGCTTATATTATTATGACATCATTTCAAAGAGTATGTTTAGTAGTCTTGCCTTTTTCTTTTGTGATTGTTGGACTTTTTTTTTTTTAGTAATAAGAAATTGCACCAGTATGATTTCTGTATTATTGTATGGTATTTCAGTTTCAAAGAAGGGAGGAAAGCAGTGCTGTACATTGGGATGCTTTTGCATAGTTTGCTTCTGTTAACTCATTTTCCCAGAAGTGACTGTGAACCTGTAGTACTATAGTTGTGCTATAAAGTGTTTCAAAATATTTGTTTGTGGCTGTTATACAAAATAAATTTTTAAAAAAATTGTCCTGAGACACTCAGTTCAAACAATCTTCTAATTGTGTCTTTGTAAAGTTGGAAAATAGTTTGAGGAGTTTATTTTTACACTAGTAAAGCAAACAGCCTTTGATCTTTTTCTGTTCACTAGCTGAGCCATCCCTCTTTTTCTAAAAAGAGGTAAAGCTGTACTTTTTACTTTATAAAAATAGCTTGGTCCAAATGACTGAATATTATGTGCAGTAATCCTTGCCTAAATGAGTTCTTGCTTCTTGTGAATGTGTTGCTGGCAGCCTTATGCCAGCATGTATGTACCACTGTTATTATAGTTCTGTTATTAGTGTGTATTTTTTATTGCAGTAATAGTTGTGAAAAGCAGAACGACAAAAAAAAAAAAAAAACCAAAAACAAACAAACAAACAAAAAACCAAAAAAAAACAAAACAAAAACAAAAAAAAAACCAACAACACCACTTTTTTCAGCTCAATCTCTTTTGCTGCAGGGGTATGTTGTAGTCCCACAAGGAGATTGAATAAAATCCTTGGCTGAACTATAGCTCAGCTGTTAGCAGTAGTCCTCTGCCCTCAATGGCTGGCAGTAGTGGAGAGTTCCTGGGGAACTATTTGACCTCTACCCTTTGGTTTGAATGTTCCAGTCAGAATCTGCTGCTTCTGTTTGTGCTCACTGTGAGTGCTTTATGCAGGTAAAGTGTGGGGTTGCTTTTCCTACTTTTTGGCTGCTTTATCTGTAGGGCACATCACATTTTCCTGTTTCTAATTCAGTTACTGAATGAAATGTTGTATTGTCCGTATCTTAACAGTGTGTCTGTCTATAGGATACTACTTCTCACACCTTTCCTCCAAGTCCCATCAGGCAGGACTCTGAAATTTTTCTGACAAAACTAGGCAGGCTGTCCAGTGCAGTGCTGGGTGGGTTGTGACCCTGGTGCTGACAGGTTAAAGTGGTCAGTCAGTGACAGCTGAGCTTCTTTGCCATCCTTTTCTCACCCCTGTGGTTTTCTTACTTGTGACACTTGCTAGTCTTCAGCAGTCAGTTATTAACATTGTTCCTGGTGGTGTTGCCTCTTTTTTGGCTGAGTTTTGCAGTTTTAAATGTGTTAGTCAATTCATACAGTGGTTAGAAATAATTAGGCTAGCGAGCTAGCTAGAGATTTCCTCCAGTACTTTGTACTTGTTCACTGAGCACTGCTGTTTCATTTAATTTGGCAGCAGAGATAAAGTATGAAAATGTAGTTTTAAGACTGGAGTAATCCAAATGAGAAAAATAGGGAAGTTTTTGTTTGAGAGAATTTGAGTGTACCTGAGAACCAAGTTACTGTTGTTGCCGTAGTTTCGTTTTGCCAAATGTGGTTACAAAGTGCATTACTTATCAATATTTGTATATTTTGGTGTATTTAAGGTCCTTAGCAGATCAGAACTGAGCTGTGTAAAAGAAGTAAATGTGATTATTACTGCTCGGAGAACTTAGTTGATGGAATACTCACTTAAGGTACTTCAGCACAGATGGATGTGTTATGATTCTTAATCATCAGCAATAAATCAAGCAGCACAGTTAGCTGTTCTAGGTGGTAGTTGTTAAATCGGTTAACAGCAGAGATGAAGTTTATGGGGCAATAAGGCATTGAATTTCTGAAACTTTGGCAATGTAGTTTTCTTCCCATTGAGGGCATGCGTACATGACTCTTCCTAGCAGGGCGAAGATACAGCTCAAGCTCACAGTAGTGATTGGATAATATTCTAGTCTTGAATTGAAGGGACTTTGAATGCACTGATTTTTTTTTTTTTAAATGGCATTAAAATAATTGGTAGTAAAATCTATTGCAACACTCCGAGTCACATTGATAATTTGGGAATTATCTAGTCAATATTGGTAGGTAATGTCCATATCATTAAAACAGTCTTTGGTGAAATAAATCAACTGTCCATAAATGCCGCAGAACAAGAGCAAGCTTTGCATAGCAGTATTTTAAAGCTGCTCATTACATAGGGAGTACTAGTATGATAGTTGCCAGGAGTACTGTGAAAGAAATTATTGCACAAAAAATGCATTCCTCTCTTCTCCCCTTCACTTTCACACTAACATGCCTGAGTAACTTGGCACAGGGTGGGTGAGACAGGAGTGAGCAAGTACTAGGAGCAGCTACTTCAGCAGGTAGAACGGGGTGACAAGGGTCCCGATAGAAGTGATGGTTTGTTGGTGTCAAGAGCTCCTCATTGAAACAGAGTAGCTGAACAGTCAACAGAGTTATTTTTTCACCCCCCCATATGTTAAACCTAGTCTGAGTAACTAAGGTATTAGGCTGATAATTGCCTTTCAAAACAAGGTTCACTAGTGGATCTGCCTAGCAGCAAAGGTTCTTGTCATGAGAGGCAGAGATCGGTAACAGCAAAATTCATCAGCATTTTAATACACTACCTCCAGCTACAGGAAGTGAAGTGTTCCCCTTTTTGTATCTAGGTTGCAGTTGAACGTTGTGGCACATCTGCAGAAAATTATCTGTGTTTTGTTTTGTTTTTTTCTGGAAGTATTTCTTTGCCATATTATTAAAAATAGACACTGCTTGGTAATACACTAGGAAATACAGTGCAATGTTTCCATTCTGACTTGATATGTTTATGGGGCAAGCAAGGGCATCCAGTTTCCTTCAGATACCTCATTGTGAAGCCTGCAACAAATTCACACCCTTACCATACAGGCTTTTGTCATAGAGAATACTGCCCCATAACTTGGACTTCTTCTGGTCCAAAAGATATGGTCACAGGTCACATGCCAGTAGAGTAGGCTATGAATAGAAAGCTCTTTGCTAATCATTGTGGTCTTAAAAAATTGTCATTATAACAAGTGTGGGAGCTTTTTCCCCACTCCATTTTAATGTAAAACTAATTAATAGTTCTTTGTATATTAAGTTAATCTCCACATCTAGCTGGTTTTATTTGCCATCTGATTACGTTATTTTCATCCTTTTTTTGTTTTGTTGGCTTTATTTCTTGCTAATTTTTTTTTGCCATATGATTAAACTGATGGTCCAGAAATGTGTTGAGTCCTATATTGTAGTTCTGTATGTAGCTGCATCCAATGGGATTGTTTAAATCAGAAAACATACTGTGTTTTCACATTGTCACAACAAAGTGATTAGATTCTTTTTTCAGAAGTTTTCTTCAGAACTTAAGAATATGAAACTTGAATGTGTCGAGTTTATCATGGAAAAAATTGTGCAAAGTCTTGTTTTTAAAATCACAAAAAAGAGGAAAAATATTTTTTATTTAGGGCAAAATCTAAAATATGTTTTCATTAACAAAGTTTTCAACAGTTCAAAAGACCATAGCGAGCCATAGTCTGCTTTCTGTTTTAGTTTTTGTATTATTATTTTAAAAGTTTTCCTTGGGAATTTAATGATTATAGCTAGATTTTTTTTTTTATGTGAGGCTTAAGAGCCATTTGCATAGCATTTGTATGGAAATTGGTGGTGACAGTGAAGAGGCTGCAGAGTTGCCCTGTCCAATAACAGCCAACTTCAGTCAGTCTGAGACTTCTGCAGGCCTTGTAGCATACTTCATCTTGTCTTTGAGAATATTTTTTTGTGTACTACAGAGGCCAAGTTTGCATTTTCTGTTTGTAAAATTTCAGTTGTAGGCTAAAATTAGTCTGATATATTAATGAGTCAGATTAGATTTATGAATGATGTCTATGTAATCAGAAGCCTTATTTTGCAATAATACTATAGTTGGTTCGTTAATGAACATGAACCTATATTGACACAGGGTATCAGAATTGCTTAAGTTTTCGTAGTTCATTTTGACTGTTCTATGATGGCTGAGGCTTCAAATCCACTTAAGAATTGCAGGACTGTATAATTCTAAGCATTTTAAAAATGGTAGATGTTTTAGAAATGAGGAAATAGTGTTTAAATGTTGAAAAGTAAACTTAACTGTGGCAGGATATACAGTGAAACAATCTCTCAAAGCATATCAGAAAAGGAGAATGGGGGAGAGCGGGAGAAGTTTCTGCTTCTGTTTGTAGAAAAAGTACACACCCTAGGGAGTGATAATATCTGAGGATTTCTGTGAAATATTTAATCTTGAATTTTCACTAGTGTTAACTTTAAAGACAAACCTTACATGTTGTCTACAGCATCATCAATTAAAACAGTTTTAAAAATTTGTGATTTTATTATACAAAAATGGATGTGTAAATATTTAGATGATTTTTTTTATCAGCAGTATTTTGTGTATATATTTCTGTGAAAACAAGCATCCAGCCTAGAAGCTATGGTTTAAGATAGGATGGTTTAAATTAAGGTAATGAAAGTTGTGATTATACAGAAGTAATCTGTAGTTTCTATTTTTTTGCTTTTTTTTCCATTATAAAGGGGTCTCCCTTTGTAGAGAAGAAAATAGCCATTCAGGCTACTTAATACAAACAAGAAATACTTGCATTTCCACGATATTTTTTACAACTGTTTTTTGGCAGGAACAGATTTATATGCTTTATTTCACTATGAATAACTTAATTTTTTAAATTTGTGAGTGCAGCGATGTTCTGAGCATTCATTGTGCTCTTCATCCTGTATGATGTTCAGTAGCACAGTTATGATGTATGTGGACATAATGATGATTATAGAGATGTATTTTTTGTAGCATTTTAACTGTTGGCTTTATAATGTTAACCATGTCAAAAGATTGGAATGTTATCTTTAGACACCACCCTTTATTCACATCCTTTCTCTAGTTTTTTAATATGGGTGATTGTGAGAAAAATATCTGTCACAGATACATACTTTTAACACATACTTAAAATGCATGCAATAATACAGCTACAAAATAGTGTCTCCATAATGCCTAAGAGTTAGTTGGACTGTTGCTTTGATGTGATTCCGTTTGCATTTTTATAGTAGAGAAGCTCACCCAAACTAAAGTCATTTTACAGATCTCTTGGAATTCAGTGATTTTGTAGGATGTATTTTGAGTCCTTTTATTCAAGACATGGGTAAATTCCCTGAACTGGTCTTAAGTTTTGTCTTCACTGCATTGTTAGCTCAGTTTGCCTTTCATTCAGCTCACTTTGTGTTCAGAACTGCAGCCCGGGTGAAAAATACTGCGAGCCGTTTGGTTTGGTGTTGTTGTTTGAAACTCCAGGTATTGCTTATGTGAGTTAATAATACAGTAGTGAGTTGCTTCTTCGCTTAAAATCGATTGTGAAAACAAGCCTAACTACATTAAATATGTTCTGAAATAAATGCTGGTAGTTGCTTAGTACTTTTTTGTTGGTTGATTTGTTTTTAAATTACAGTGTTTTGGTTGGGTTTTTTTTTGTTTTTTGGTTTTTTTTTGTAAGGTTGTCAAAACTGTTGGGTAGGAGACTTTTACATATAAGTACTAATGTGCTCTATTGTGCTTAATTCTCTTGCTTTTGTCTGCCAGTGTGTCTCGTCCTTATGTGGGCTATTGACAGATCCAAGTTCAGTTCAAATTTTACATGCTTTTGTTTAGTATGGTAAGATTCTTGTTTGATGTGTCGTGACTTGAAGTTGTCCTAAGTTTACTCTGAACACCATAACATAAGATTTTGTACGGAATACGTCTATAACAAAGACTATTACTAATAACTTGCTGTTTTAAGGAGGTTAACACCTGAACAGCTGTCCTAGTCACATGTTACTGAAAACCATATAAAAATTGTGTAACTGTTTTTTTTCCCATCTGCAGTCTTTGAAACAATTCTTGTCCATTTGCAAGTTTTTCCTAGGAAAGCTCCTGGCCAAATGACCAGCTCCCTTCAAAAATACATTGAAAGCCAACCTATTGTCCTGTGGAGCTTGTAACTAAATAAGCTCACCTATTTTTCTTTTTTAGAAGTTTGCCTGAAATACCAAAACACATCTGTGTGCCCTGGCTGCCGCATCCTTGCGAGCTGTCAAATTTTGTTTCTTCAGTGGATTTTTCTGATTTAGATTTCTCAGCTACTTGACAGGAAAAGGTTTTTTGGAGTATTTGTGGCCTGTTATGAACTACTTCTATTTGTAATTGCATGGAACCAAAAGTCTTCTTTCTTTTCACTGGGATTTCTAATCTCATTTGTTTTTATATGTTGATACTCCATTTCTCTTTTTTTTAGGATTCGTCTCCAAATTAGTCTCAAAAGTTGTTATTAAGGCTGTCAGAAAATGAAAGCTTTTAGAAATTTTGTAACAGTTTATTCTTACATAGTAAAACAAACCAAGACCTTCATTTTTCTTCTTTACTAAAAGTCACCATCATCTGAGCTTGACCATATCTCAAAAAAAAAACCAAAGAAACCAACCTTTATAGTAAAAGAGTTTCCTAGCCAGTTATTTTAGCATTCATTTGGATTTTTGCTAAAGATGGATTTTTTTTTTGAGGTGGATTTAAATAAAACCCAGGTCTTCGATACTATAGACAAACATTCTGAGTGACATAATGGATCCATATCCATCTTTCTACTTTTGAACCTGTTGAGGCATGAGTCTTGAGTGAATTTGAGGGCAGGGATCTCTCATGGGTTTGTTAGCAATGAGAGGAGGGGAAGTTAAAATTGCTACAGAGTAGTCCAGGCTTCTCAGAGGGAGGGTATTTGAAGTGACTGATGGTATGGCTATAGTAAATGGAAATACTCTCAGTGCAGGAATTTCTCACACTACTGGAATGGAGGACAAACTTTCATGTTAACTGGAAGTCAGATTTAAGATTAATTAACTCAAATTAATTTGAACAAATTGCCATACGGTATAATTGAATTTAAGTACTAAGCATTTCCATGGATAATAAGTGTTTGTATTTGCTAAAATTAGATTAATGAAATAAATTATGTGGGTCTTGATCCTTCAGGATAACCTGACAATTTGAAATTAATTATGGGCATATAAATTTTAGCTGTTTTTCTACTCTGCTATGGGGATGTTAACAGCCCTTGTTTTATGTTTCTAGTACAGCTTATTATCCTGTCTGCCTATCCTGAGCAATGTAGCTGGACTGTGTGTGATAGACTTTATTTTGTAGCTTCTTGTGGTCTGGTCTCTGAATAAATGAAGCATGGCTTATACCCTCCCCTCAAGTGTGACACGTTAGCCTGTCTGTAAAGTCCATGGGCTATAAGGGTTTTGTTCATAGTGTATTTTCCAAAAAAAAGATTGAAATTGTGAGTGAAAACATAGAATATGAACAGTAAAGGAAGAAAATCACTAACAAGTTTTTGGCCTGTGTTTGTCCTAAAAATTAGGGGGGAGAAAAATCCCATTTGTTATACTGGCAGCTTTCAGTCTGATACCCTGAAGTGGAATTTTTTTTTTTTTTTCTGTATGTGTTTCCTAATAAATATTAGGCTCAATTGCATAAATTGCGCTAGGTACAAAATAGCTTCAATTTTTATTATGTTTGGGTTTTTCTTAATAGTTAAGTATTTGATTCTCTGAATTTAGTATTAATATTTTGCTAGTGTTGTCAGGTTATATCGAGGAAAATAAAAATTAATGTCTGTCTTCTGTTCAGAGTCTGCATCTGTGGACAAGTCTGTATCCCATTCTTGCACAACTCCTTCTACATCTTCTGCTTCTGGATTGAATCCAACTTCTGCACCTGCTTCATCTGCTCCTACAGTTCCTGTCTCACCTGTCCCACAATCGCCAATTCCTCCATTACTTCAGGACCCAAATCTCCTTCGACAGCTGCTGCCTGCACTGCAAGCCACCTTGCAGCTTAATAATTCTAGCGTAGATATATCCAAAATCAATGAAGGTAAGGATTCTCTGAAGTTGATGCTATGTCTTACTTACACACATTAGTGTAGTATTGGATACTAAGCTCTCATAAATACAGGCTTTTAAATAAAAAGTGAATAAATGAATCCCTAGATAAAGCAGGGATTGGGTGGGTTTGTTTTTTTCCTGTTAATGCTTTTTGAATTAACCAAGTACCATTTAAAGTTGTTAAGCTAATAAATGCTGACGTTTGTGAGCAGTCTAATTGAGACTGGTGACTTAATCGCTGTATCAGCATTCATCAGTTGTACAAAATTTAGTTAGAGCTTTTTGTTCTTTTGTTTCATGCAATGTCCTTTGTTTTCTGCAGTTTGTGCCGCTGTTCTAATATGTGTTTGCAAATACTGAAACTTCTAGGGATTCTTAAATCTTGCTGCCTATCAACTTTTTTTTCTTTAACTAAACACGTTAGTCTCTCTGGATAAAGATAGCGTATCAGTAATTATGCTGGCAAATTTAAATTTTATGCATACAATCAGTGTATCCCTTAGATTTTTGTCACATTGGTCTAGTTCATTAGAAAAAGTTTAGAACAAGCTATCGTGTCTTGCAGTGAGAGCAGGTAAAGTTGATGCGTTTTGAATGTAGTTTTATCTAATGTAGTGTCTTTATGTGGCAGGTAGCTGATGAAGAAAGTGGTGTGGGATTTTTTTGTGCTTCTTGGAACTGTTTGTGCACTGATCACCAATTTAAATAGTAAAACATTTACATGCAGTGCCCAGAGTTAACTATTTTTAACTTTTAAAAGTGCGAGCCATGAATAGTAAAAATTTACTATTACATACATTGTGATCATTTATAAGGAAAAAGCTGCCAATTGACTTCCTTTTAATCAGCACCTTTTAAAACTGCAGCACACTAGGTTGGACTGAAAAAATAGGGGTGTCATGGCTGTTTGTATTACAAAAATAAAAAGGTCTAGTCAAGTTTCCAATTCTATCTTATTAGAAAGCTGCCAATTTAAGTTCCTAGTCATTTTCTCTTGCTGTATCTGAGCAGCAGCTGTGTCTGTCTTGGAGCAAGAGTGTTCAGGATTGTTCTGATGACATGAGGGCCTGGCTGGCAGGTCCATGTGGGCAGAGTGACTTCACCTTCCACAGCGGGACTGCCCATACTGTGCACATGGTACAGAGTTATTTTGTGTTTCTGTTAGTGAGACTGTTTTTTTCAGACTTGTGCATAGGTAGAGCATGTTCAGGAAGTGCTTTACAGAGCCTGTGGACGTTTTTGGAAAGATTAGTTCAGAAGTTTGGTCTCACACTGTAAGATGCTCTTCCTGTGTAGTGCAGTTTTAAACACACTAGGTTGAAAATTGTTTTTTTGTGAAGGATGGGGGGCACAGGAGGGGTAAACCCAGAACAAATAAGGGTTTTTTTCTTGTTTGGTGTTTTTGGTTTTGTTTTTCTTTGTAAGAAAAAACACTGAGTGTCTGGATTTTTAACTTGAAAGATCTTTTCTTTTTCCTTGAACAGGATGTCTTTCCCCTGCCCCTCTGTCTCCTTTAGTGAGTTAGTGCTGCTTTTCTGTGTGTGGTTTTTTTTTTTATTATTTTATTTTGGTGGGGTTTTTTGTGTTTTTTAAATTATTGTAGTTTAAAAAACCCTCTCAGATTCTGCTTACTACAATAACGAATGGAACAAATGTTCTCTTTATGTTTACAAGAATTATTATTGATCCATAAGGTCAAGCTGAAAAGTTAAAAGCTACTTTCAATTTATTTTTTTTTTTTTTTTTTTACTGTTTGAGTTTCAAAGATAAAACTAATAAATAAAGGACTTGGTTAGACGTGCCAGGCATTCATGAATTGAACTCAAGTCACTGAAAAATAGTTCAGTTGACTCTTTGGTCTATTGTAGATACAGGAACAAAATTGGAAAGAAAATGTGGCTTAGATGTATTTAGCCAGTTTGAACAGTTTTAAAGTGATGTTCTAGAATTGTCAGTGAAACAGAATGTTTGTTTTTAGTTCTAACAGCAGCTGTGACACAAGCCTCTCTGCAGTCTATACTCCATAAAATTCTTACTGCTGGACCATCTGCTTTCAATATCACTTCCCTAATTTCTCAAGCTGCACAACTGTCTACGCAAGGTATTCAGAGTCTTACTTTCACTTCATGTAAAATTGTTACATTGCATTTTATAAAGATTGATACAATTGAAAGTTATAGAAGCTGTCTCTTGTCTATTGTGGAGGATGTTAAATGGCTTTTTTCCCAAAGATATAGGATAAGTAATTGTTATTTGGGGAGCAGGAAGCTGACATACAAGTAACTGTCTGTGTCTCGCCTTTTGGGATTTTCTTTGTACATTAACCAACTCTGTATGAGTAATGGGAAACATGTGCGAGACTTTCTCAATTTATTCTAAACCTTAATTAGATGTTACTTAATGTTCAGTATAAAACACAGCTCTTCCTTGGTTACCACCCTTCTGGTAATATTGTGCAACTGTGATTCTTGGGGGAGGCCTTAAATGCTTAAAAGAAAGTTTATTCTATCTGACGGGAGAGTTTTGTAGTCTTCTGTAAACAGCATTTTTCAACTTTCAGGCAAGATATTTCTCAGGTATCTTCTAGATATTCTGGTTAGTAAGTTAATAAACGAAGAAATTTAAATCAAAACAATAAACACAGTCATGTTACCAAGTTAGGTAGCAGTATTGTGCTAATGCTAATTTGTAACCAGTAATAAAAACATGGGCAGGAAACTGTTAGTAGATGCCTAGAATGGGTGAACAGGTTTCTAAATAAACTTTGTGCATTCTTTTGATTAAATCGAGTTGAGCACTCTGAAATAGGAATCACAAATGAAACTAAGTTAGTATCTTCATAGGTAAAAAGCATTGCATAATAGCTGCTTCTCTTTCCCCCTCCCCTCAAGTTTTGGAAGTGGAGGGTTTCTGGAAACTACAGTTCTTTAGTTAGGATTGTTGTTGAATATTTGTTGCAGCTGTTTGCATGTCCCCGCTCCCCTAATTGTCTCAAGGTGAATGTTTGCATATTATCTAAAACAGCATACTCCGAAGTACCAAAAGAAAATCTGATTTGTATTTAAGATGGGATACGGTTTTATTAAAAACAAATCTTTTTTTTCTGTACAGCTCAGCCATCTAATCAGTCTCCAATGTCTTTAACATCTGATGCCTCGTCGCCGAGATCGTACGTGTCGCCGAGGATCAGCACGCCCCAGACTAACGCTGTCCCGCTTAAGCCTCTGATGACTACGCCACCCGTGTCGGCCCAGCAGAAGGTAAGCTGCTTCTCATTTATGCCATACAGTAGTAAGGAACTGTTATAGGTAATGGTGAGTATTGCTGCTGTATATCCACGTGCTAACAGTTATGTATAGGACGATAAAATACGTATGTTAGCTTTCATGACAGAAAAAGCCACAACTGGAAGCAGCTACTTGGCTGTATTTTTGCAGTAGAGCTCTAGCATGGAATTCTAATACACTTTTCTGTTCTTGAAGAAAATCTTATGCTTGCATCACATGCTGTCTGTAGACTTTGCCAGGAGATCAGTATTTCAGCATATTTAAATTGAACCCAAAATTTGGTCCAAAGGCGACAACTGATACAGTTGTCTAGACTTGAGCCAGTAAAAGATTTTTAGAATGGGAGAGAAGTTCTTGGTGAAGTTGACTTGTAGTCTCAGATTTGGTTTAGAAATGTTCTAGGTATTTACAAGGTCAATAACATTCATTATATCCGTTTGCCTTCCTGCTCCCCCATCCCCATTCATTCAGAATTCCTTAATTGGATCAGTCACTAGGAAGTATCAATTGAAACTAACGAACTCGTAAGGTTCTTCCTGATGATGAAGTAGAAAATGTAAAGTTGTACTTTTTTTTTTTTTTTTTTTTTTCCTTTTGTATGGTTCCTTTAGCAGGTCACTCTTTGAAGGAAAAGTGTCTTTTACAGAATGTGAGCTCAGTATCCCATATCCAACAAGAAGCAATACTGAGTAATACATGCTCTTGAAGCTGAGGTTTATTTCTCTGCCCAGTGTATCAGACTTTTTTGCTGTGTATACAGTGGGGAAAGTAGATGTAACTAGAGGCACTCAAATGAACTTCCCCTTAAGGGTTTTTCTCCTCGTTCAAAGAGTTGTTACTCATATTCTAGAGGAAGGGTGGGAAGAGATACTGGGTTAAATGACCTGTTACAAAGGAAGATTTTGTTACTAAAGGGGACTGAAGGCAGAGCTACTGATTTGCACCCTCTGGTGGAAAGTAATGCTTTTACGTTCAAGATAGTTTTGTAGTTGTAGATACTGCTTCAGCACGTTAACGGTCTTGTATCTTTTAGGCAAGTTTGGGGCGGGGGTTTTTTTTTGTGGGGGGCGGTGTGGGGGGGGGGGGGGGGGAAACTGGCAGTTTACAGTGCTGTTCTGGCTGTGAAAAATGGAAGCCTGTTGAGGAGGATTTAGACCTCTCCTAGAGGTTTGCTGTTTTCATGCCACGGGGGCTTGTCGTGTCTGTTCATTGTACAGCTCTTTCTTTCAAGATTGAGACTCTCAGATTTTTAACTCATTCTATCAGTATGTTGCCCAGTCTGTGTAGTAGCTTATCAGCATGAGAAGCACAACTCTAGACTGGGGGGTACTTTGGGTTGAGACCATTCTTGTTTGATTTGCTGTGGGGGGGTTGGTTTGGGGTTTTTTTGGTGGTTTTTTTTTCCTGTTTTTCCCTAAAATCCCTTTTCTCCACCCTTCACCACTTGGCTAAGACATCTTTGTTACAATTTTTTACTGCTAAGAGAACCTCTAATGTCTTGAAGGCCTTGTAAGGAATACTTTTTTTTTCCAGGTGCACAGGTTGCATTCCTCATTTTAGTCTGAATGCCTCTTTCTTAGATGGGATTTTTTTCATGGCTACAAAGAAAACCAAGTGATTCTCCCAGTTTGTTGTGATCAACAACGGCACAATGAGTTGTGAAAGCCTCGTGTGTATTCTAGTCCTGCTTGTCTTTGTTTCTGCTTTCAGAGTGCATCCCAAATCTGTGATCACATCCCGTAGCTAGGTGACAAGTAATGAAATTATCAAATAGCAGACTTGAAACAAAGAAGGCAGGTGCCTGGCACTTTCAAATCCTGGGATATGAAACAGAATCTTCTTTGGTTGTTTACTGTCAGTAACTGAAAGCCGGTCTGGTCTGGTCTCTACAACACAGATCTGAATATACTTAAAGTTCTGATTATCAGCTACATGATAAACATGGTAAAGGCTTTCTCTTTAGGGTTCTTTAGGACAGCTAACGGACAGCTTTGCGGGATTTTCATGCCCCTCCCGCCTCCCCCCCATCCTTGTGTTATAAACTCAGCTTCTTTATTATTTATCATCCTGCTACAGATCTTTTTGCAGAATTATCCAAGCAAACTTGAAGCCATTGTCTTTTGTCCAGTATAAAGGCCAGCATTATATCTATGAAGTAGGTGATGTGGTCGTAAACCATGCCTGAAGAGAAAGTGAGGGCAAGCCAAGTGTTGTAAGTAGGGCTGATGTGTCTTGGTAAGCCAGCTGTATAATTGAATATGTTTTTGGACACACAAACCTTCCTTCAGGTTTTCAGTAGAAGCTAAAAAACTTGAAGGCTAAAATGGAAGTTTGAGTCGAGTCTATCTGAGTTTAGTGTAAGTTGTAACTACAGCAAGGCTGCCACTCCTCAAAAAAAAAACAATGAAAAAAGCATTTGTTATTTTATGCTTTGTCTGATGTCTTCACTTACATGCATGGCTTTTTGCCTATAGTTGGTGACTGGCCATGCAGGATTTCACCTCAGGTATCTTCTGAGCAGGGTGTTGTGTTTCACCGCTGTATGTAGAAGTTCTTTTGGAAGTGGTGACATCTGTATTTTGATGAGTATGCCATAATGCATTTTGGAATTAATACATTTTAATCCATCTCTCCTTCAGGTGGCACCACAGTGAGGTGAGGAGGTTTTGAGTGTAATAAACTTCCAAGTTACTCATTCTAAGCTATAATATCTTTGTTTCAGAATGCTATTAATCTTGATGGACTGTTGTGTGTTATTATATACATTGGCAAGTTCTTACTTTCAACACTCTGTGAGGAAGTTTTAAGTCTTAGTATGCTGGGATATAACCATAAAAGCTTTCTTTTTTCTAGGTACCTTGAGTAGGTTCACAGATCAACTAAGCAGAATTAGTAGTAATGCTTGACAGCAGGATCTTTTCTTGGTTTTTGTGTTCCTCAAATCAGGTGGTAACAACAGAGTTTTTGAAATATTAAAGTGAATTGTTTGTGCTAGTCTCAGAAGTTACAACTTCTGAGTCAACAGTAGAGACTTTTCCAGCTCAGTGGGGAAGGAACTGTTCTTGTATTCATGTAATCCAATTCCATAGGATGGAATTGAGATGAGAATTTAGGAGGTGATAGCTCCACTGTGAGCTATTAGTAGTCCACTGCATTAGTAGTCCTTTGGATATATCAGTGAAGTTAGCTTACCCTGTTCTAAGAGTCTGAGGTGGCTTACACATAATCAAGATGTGGTGCTGTGCCAGGACACGCTTGGTTTCAGAGCACAAGCTCTTTGGCTTCAGGTGCTTCTGTGCAGCAGGGGTGGGGTAGGCAAAGCTGACTTGGGATCGTGCAGGCAGAGCCCAGTGCCAGGCACACAGCTGCTCAGGCTGGCTCTGGGAACACCATAGTGCTACAGTAGCATGGTTAGAAACTGCTCTGCATTTTTTCAGAAAAAGCTGTGGAAAGACAGCATGTTACACAGACCTGTCAAGCTCAGTGAGAATGTCACTTATGGATTTTTTTTTTTTTTTCCTTCTTATTTAGCTCTTTTTATTGTTCTGTTCCTGGTACACTTACAGTCTTGGGAACACTTGGAAAACAAGGAATAATTAAGAGTTTTTGTGGCACATTTATCTTATAAAATCCATTTTGTCTACAAGCCACATTTTTAATTTTTTTTATTTTCACCAGCCAAGGATCTAGTTAGTTTTCCAGTTTGGATCTGCAGAATGATTGTATTACCTCTCATGGACTTTCCTTTTGAAGTTGATCCTTCTGTTTGAACAGCCTCCATAGTTGTCTGCTGACAGAGTGAGCAGAATTCAGGCATTAATAGAAAAATCCTCCATGTTGTACATTTCATAAAGATACTTAAGTAGTCTTTTTTCATAAATCAGTTTATGAACTGCTGCTGTTTTGCCCCCTGCAACTGTGTAATACTATTGATTTCAACACTGACTGATCTTACTGTGATCTTGCTTTATATTTTCAGAACCATGACCTTTACATGTGCTATTCAGATTTTTTTGGCTTTTCATGATAATTTTAAAAGGTGGCTTTTCCTCTTAGACATACAAGTAGGTTTGAGATGACATTAAGATTTCCTGCATATTTACATAAATGCAGTTATGCGTTGAGCTTATTTCAGCAGATGCTCTCTGTCTGTGGTTTGTTTCACAGGAGTCTGTTTCTGAAACTGAGAAATTTCTGGAGGTTCAGATGACGCCTAGTTAGTAATGTATACCAGCTTGATGTCAGCAAATGCCAGACAGGCTGCCTGATTTATGTTTTTTTTGTATTTGTGGATCCCTAGAGAACACTTTTCTTCCCTCCTTCTTCCTTCAAACTGGTAACTTGAAATTCCAAAGTGGGGGACAAATTTCAGAGCTGATTCCTCTCCTGTAGGTACTTTAAAAGGGACAGAGGTATGCAGAGTATGGGGCAAAAAAAGTACCTTGAACTCCATTTACTATAACTTAAGACACTAGTACATTTCCAAACTTTTCATCCTGTTGTAGTTCAGGAATTCACAGGAAAGACCATGTCCCAGTGCTGTTGTCTTAACACCTTAAATGTGTGTGCACACTAGAAGGGAAAAGCAAAAACCTACAGGTGACTATTTTTAGTCTTTCATTAGTTTAGAACTGCCAGAACAGTAGGAAAGGGGGGAGTAGCAGGCTGATACATCTGCTTTAGGGTGTTTTGTCTATTTCTAGTAGAGAGGTTATAGTATGCTTATGACCTAACTCTGCCTTTGACACTCTGCAGTGTATTTTCAAGTAGGGAACTTTTAACTTTTTAAGTGAATATTTTTATTTGGATAATAAACAATTCTTCTGAGGTTGAAAATGAGCTTGGTGCTTATGCAGAAGTTATGGTCAACAATGAAATTGGACCGAAATAAATTTACTTCTGTTATGTCTCTTAAGTACTCTTCCTGTCTTTGTTTAAAAAGTTATTGTGGCTGTGAAATGAGATAATTAATTAAAAAAAAGCCACCTTGAGAAGAGTATAAATGTTCTATTAACAAAATAAATTAAAAAAAAAAAAAAACAAAAAAAAAACCAAAAAAACAACATCAAACCCACATGCTGGTCTTTGTAACTTGTAATTTCTGTGTTTTCCTTTGGTTGTTACACTTGATATTTACTGTGAAAGAAGTCTAATGAAGTTTTGAACTTTGCAGGTTGCTACTCCAGGTGTTAAACAAGGACCAGCTCCCCAGGCAGCGCCTCAGCAGCCGGTAGTAGCTGACAAGCAGGCGGGTCACGAACCTGCCTCTCCACGAAGTCTTCAGCGCTCAAGGTACACTGAAATACTTCTCTGTGCTGTCCTCTGGTTTTGCTCTGGATCCAGCATGTGTTGTGTATGTGGAAGTTTGCTGATTCTTCTTTGGCCTGGTTATTGAACTTGTGATTTGACTGCTGCTGCTGAGAGGATGCAGCTAAATATTTTTTGTTACAAGAGCTAATGTGGTAGATTCTCCATTTTAGGGCCACCACTAGGGTTAGAGTCAGAGAAGCAAAACAGAATTTGTATTTCTGCCCAACCACTCTGGAGTCAGTTTAGCAAGCGGTTCCTTGTATTGTGATTTCTGAACGTGGAGGTTTTGTTCTTTCTGTGCAGTTAGGGGAATAAATGCTTTAACGCTGTTATTTGTTTAGTGTTAAAGCATTTGTGGTGTTTTGCTGTGGTGTGATTTGATTTTTAAATCGGTAAGAACTTCTCTCTGTCAGGTGAGTTTGCTACTTTAATCAGAAGCATCAAAAAATTAAATTTCACAAATGCTTTTCCTTGGCCAGACTTTGTTGTCGGCTTTGCAGCCTATTCAGATGTTGCATAAGATGTGAGTTTAGCCTTTGATTTACAAAGTGGGTTTAGAATATCTTCTCTGACATTTTTATTTTGGAAAGATAGCTTTTCACTGTGTAGGATGCTGTGAACTTTGTCATACTGCTTTCAGGGGCTGTAACCAGAGATCTGTCATAAGATCGTTCCGTAGGGGAGTCATGGTCTAGAAGTGTGGCAGGAGGAGATTGCAGGTTGACTCTTGAAAACACACATAGTTGCTGTGGGTTCCTGTAAGTCTACAAGGTGTTGCGTTTCTTAAAAGTTAGATTTTTAGAGTGGTCGAATAAGGGCTGTGGTATAATTGAAAAACAAAACAAAAACATCCCAACAAGAAAAATCCAACACACTTTTTCCTTTTCAGCATATCTGAAGCTACATGGTGATGCTTTGCAGACCATAAAATAGTGAAGTGTTTTTATCTGCCCTTCTGGGACTAATAATAAAGAGGACCTTTGATTACATGTCATCACTCTTACTGTTAGATTTTCAAATCTGTATTGGTTTTTGGTGTTTGGGGTTTTTTTGGGTGGTGGGTTTTTTGGCAGTCCTGTCTGTACTAGTGATTGGCTTTACTGGAGATGCTGTGATTTTAGTCAGTTTGAATATACACACAGAACCAAGCCAGACATTTTTGAGCCTTTAATGTTTTTTATCTTACAGACACTTGATTCTAATCTTCAGCAGAAGTCTTGCCCTACCACTTAACTTTCCTCTATGGATAAAGACAGCTCCAGTCTTCAGTAATTTTGGATGGTGCTGTTTATATCTTTCTGAATTACAGTATCAAAAATAAAATTATACTTTGTAATCAGCTAAACCTTTTTAATGAGGGGACTAAACCTTTTTATGAGGAGTGGTAAGGTTTTGGGGAGCAGTTCCCAGTCACAGACCCTTTAGTCCTTTGCTGATCCCCCTTTCCACATAACACTAGCTTCCTTAGCAAGATTTCCTATTTTGGAAACATTTACCATGGCCTGGAGTCTGTGAAGTGATACTAGTGGGCATTTGACCTGATAATCCATACTCCATCCTCCCTTTGGGTTATAGGATTTCCTAATCCAGCATAACCCTTACCTACATCAGGTTACCCTTAGGGATCCATTGACCCTCCGCCACCCATTGCTCTGCTTGGGGTCAGCATTTCACTGGAGAAGGGGAACCGAGTTTGTCCCAGCAGCCCTGCCACTGGGACTAGGGAGTCGTGCAGGTAGAGCTGTCCCGGATCTGAGGAGGCAGCAGTGCAGGAAGCCCTGCACAAACAGAGGGCACTATGCAGCTGGTATCAAAGGGGTTGTGACAATGAGTATTGTTTGGTGTCTCCCGCTTTGCTACACATTTGTGCCTATGCGGTATTGTGTATCCTGAGTTCACGTGTTTCTGTAACTCGTATTACAGAAGTATCTCGTTTAAAAAAAAATGGAAGATTAAGGAACAGGTTATTTTATTTGGAAAAACTTTGTATGATTGGTATTTTCTTCAGTGCAGTAGACTTGAATGCAGGTAAACCAGCTCAGATGTATATTTACTCACCTGCAAAAAATATTCCTGTGTCTGGGCAATATTTGTGAATTAGTATAGAACAGACTATTCCTTTGTAGGTGAAAGCTGTCAGTTGGAGTGGGCGCTGCTTTTGGGGGTAACTCCCTTTACTTTTTTCATAGGAATGAACAACAATTTAGCAACCGAGACTGTTAGCAGATAGACCAAAAAGCACCTCTAAGAATTAATACTGCATTTTTCTACAGCTTAAGTACAGACTCATTGTGCGGAAGTTAATTGTAACTAAATTTCCTTTGCCTTTACTATTTAAAGTTCTTAGTGGCTGGAGCTAAAATTATTTTTAACTTGTCTGGGAGGAAACACTGTTTAAGAAATGTGTGAATAGCTACCAGTAAGTTTAAAGTTGTGAACATTTCAGTCATGTAAGCTAGGAAATTAATGCAGTGTAGGCATACAGGGAGTCTTTTGGTAAGAGATGATTCCAGAAACATGCCTTGAATTATGGAGGCTTTAAAAATGGAATTATAGTTTTCATAATCAACAGGTTGATCAGGTTGCAAGTTTCTCTTTATTTCTAGAATGGACTGGGAATATCTTTCCTTTACCTTAGAAAATGCAAAACTGTAGGAGGGGCAGACGTTTCCTATTTTTTATGCTTTGTAAGTTTTTTTTTTTTGTAGTAGTATATTTCAAAACCGTTCTGCTCTCGCACTTTGGTACAGCTGGTTTTGTCTCTCGGGAAGCATTCCGTTGCTTAAAGTCAGTCTTTAACTCATCCTGCAGCTAAGGCAGGTATTTGGCTTCACTGAAGCATTTAAAAATACAGTAGTTTGGAACTATCATTGCTGCATTTGTAGCTCCCCCTGCTGCTCATATAGGAGTGCTAAGATATTTTGTGAAAAAGTTTTATTCATGATTAAGATACAAATTTATTTTTGAGAAACCCCCAGATTTTATTTTCCTGAAATTTTTTTTCTGGTGTGTTAGAGTGACTTTTTTTTAAAAAAAAAAAAAAATTTTTTTTTTAATGGTTGAAGTAGGACTCAGAGGAACTGGGTTGATAAATGGAAAGGAGGAGGCAAGTCATAGAGGAACTTTGATCCTGTTAGAACTAAGGAGTAAATAAGTGTTGAAGATGTTAATAAATGTGGCCTTTCTCTGCACCAGTAGTATGCTGATGCTGTATGAATACACAGAAACATAGAATAATTTAAGTTGGAAGGGACTTCCCATTGTGATCTGGTTCAAGTGCCAACTCAGCGTATGACAGGGCATCATTTAGGCTTTTTTGAATATCTGAGCATCTTTGTCCAATGTTTGACTACCCTTATGGTGAAATGTTTTCTTCTTTGTCTAATGAGAATTTCCCTTCTTGCAGCTTTTGTCTGCCTCTTGTCCGTTCTCTGTGCATCTCTGAAAAGAGCCTGGCCATCTGCTCTCCCCGTAGTTACAAACAATAAGAGGATCTTTCAGTCCCCTTTCATCAACCTTGTCTTTCCCAAACTGAATAAGCTTTGAGCTTCTCCTGATACAGCATGTGTTTCAGCCACTTAGTCATCCGTGTGGTCCTCTGCCAGATTCCTTTGGTGTGGCAGTTTGGCTCTTGTCTGGTTTAAACGTTAAACAGTATTTGCCCGGTGTTAATCACTGAAGCACAGTCACTGGCTTTCAGCTAGTCTTTGTACTGCTGACTGTAGCCTTTGAGCCCAGCAGTTCACTCAGTTTTCCACCCACCTTACACATGAAACATGGATTGGATAAGTAAGCAGTTTGGCTGCAAGAAGGCTATGGGAGATGATGGCATAGGCCTTGCTGAAGTCCAGGTAAACAGCACCACTGCTTTCCTCTTATCCTCTGAGCTAGTCATCTCATCACAGAAGTCAGTGAGGTTGGTCAGGCAAGACTTCTCCTTGGTCAATCTATGCTGACTCTTCTTTTGCTTTTTAGTCTTTCATGTATCTGGAACCCCTTCCAGGAAGGGCTTGCTCCATCACTTTCCCAAGAGACTTAAGTTCAGCTGGCCTCTAGTTTCCAAGCTTGTCATCCTTGTGCTGCTTGAAAATGGCTTTAACATTTACTTTTCGTTTTTCCCCCATAGTGAGGAAACTTGCCTGCTCACCGTGCTGCTTCACGGTGTCGCAGCGTCCGAGTGTTACCAGCCAGCGCCTTGGTTACGCTTGGGTGCGCACCACCTGGTTGTGTGGGCATACGTCCCGTTGGTTTAACTGCTGCCTAGCTTCTTCCTCCACTGTAGGCAATAATTTACTTGCACTGACTCTGCTGATGTGCCTGGGCATGTAGGAGGCCTGAGGGCAGACCAAAATGGTAAAACTCCAGGCAAAAAAAAGTGTGTCAACTATCCATTTTTTTTCATGGTCTTTATCTCTAGGTCCCCTTGCCTTGTAGAAGGACGACACACCTATTCCTTAACCTTTCATTTGCCCCTGTGTACAGCCCTTGTCACCCTTCATCTTCTTGGCTCCTTTCAACTCCAGCTTCAAAATTAATCAACTGAACGTTTCTACAGCTAAGTGCTCGCACTCATAAGTGGTTTGGAAGTACTTGAGCCAATTATTGAAGAGAACACAGAGCACAAAACCCAACAAATGCGTTTTTTTCCCCAGTTACAAATTATAACAGCAACTGTAAGAAAGCTGTCTCCCAAAGTCTTTCTGCATTGTTTTTTTTTTTTAAATATCTTAGGCTTTTAAACAAGTTTGGGAGTACTTAAAAGAATGAGGCTAAAGTCTTCGATACTGCAGAGCAGTGTGTTGTACCTAATTTGCTGGCTGTTTGGAAACCTGCTGTAATTCTTTGCAAGTGTGAGTGGTGAGGATAAATGGCTAGGCATTGGTCTGTAAAGGTAGTTGCATTATGCTAGGGTGTTTTCTGTCCTGGGGCTAGGTTAGGTGATGAACTAAGATTCCTCTCAAATTTGTGTTTTTTTTTCCTGCAACTTGCATGCAAGTAGTAAGAAAGTTTTAAGAAACAGACTGAAATTATGACCTGTGTTGAAAAGGTGCTGCCAGTGAGAGAATGATTTTAAACACAATTTACAGGTCATGGCTAGGTACTTACACAGCTAGGACTATGTATTGCTCAGTGTATGTAGTGCCAAAGAACCTCGGAACTGTTGAGGTACCATCACTGTTGTGGTGCTGACTCTATTGAATATAGGAAGGACATTGCATGAACAGTCACCGAGGGTACAAATAAGTCAGTTCACACACAATTGACATCACCCCCAACAATCCCAACAATAATATTGCCTGACCGACCATAGATGGGACAAACAAGGAACCAAGGTTTCCCATAGATGGAATGGGAAACAGCCAGGACAACAGATAAAGCACATAGGATAAAGGTGGCCACATGGCCAGCTCTCACCCTCCTAGCTTGCATTTACAAAGGTCTAACCTGACCGGGGCCCAGCTCCAGGGAGAGTGAGGAGGTCTGCCCTGAACCAGGAAGCTCTGTGGAGTGCACTCCACAGACAGACACTCCTGACTCCCTGCAAGTGGTCCCAGCTTTTATCCCCAAGCAGACACCTGACCTTTGTCAACTCAATGCAGGACCCCCTGGGGCTCATTTCCCTTATGGCTCTCCCTGCAGGGCCGGCCGCACCCTGGGGGGAAGCTATAAGGCAAACTCACCTCCTCTGTATGAAGGGCTGTGGGAATAACCCATATGTCAACCTTAATTCAGGGCTCGGGGTTCAGACCCCAGCATTTCAGCGTATCAGCTGAACATTTCTTCCTGCATCTGTTCTTCAGCAACAGGTTAACACACCAACCAGAAAAACAACAGCATGAATATGTTCAAGTTAAGCAATCAAGTTGGTAGCTACAAACTGTTCCTGTGCTACTTCTGTTCTCTCGAGCACTTTAAGTGAAGATGTACAGTATCACAATGTCACCTAGACGTTTGTGTTTTGGCATTAGTAGACGGTTGTGCTCCTCAAAGCCCATATGTCAGGACATCAGGCTTTGTTCTTAAGGATTATTGTAACACTTGCCAACTCTGTTGAATAAGCCTGTCTGACTCCATCTGATAAGTCATCATTAAAATTCCTGGGTTTGCAGCTATTTGAAAGAAGAGCATGCATGCATATATTCTCTGTCCATCACTAAAATGAAGGCACAACGTACATCTCTTGAACACCTATCAAAGTTAAAAAACAAAAAAAATACCTCAAACAAAAAAACCACCTCTTATGTTGTAGGACTCAAACAGTCCCCTGCAAATGGGGGGGTTTGTGAAAAGTGGTCTGCCAGAAGAATTTGCTTGTAGTTGAAATGTTTCTGGTACTTTTGTGGCTGGAAGCAAAAATTTTACATGTTTATTTCTCTACATGTTTACTTATATGTTTAAATGCTCACCTTCTTTTTTAATTCTTTCTTCTAGTAGTCAGAGAAGCCCATCACCAGGTCCAAATCATACCTCTAGCACTAGTGCATCAAACTCAACTCCTGCACCACAGAATACACCTGTACGCCCCACCTGTTCATTAACACCCACGCTAGCAGCACACTTCAATGAAAATCTTATAAAGCATGTCCAGGGCTGGCCTGCAGACCATGCAGAGAAGCAGGTGAGTACACTTGTGCTTTGTTCCCTGTGAGAGTGCCAAGTATTTAGCTTAAAGTCTGGTTTTCTTATACAGGTTGTTTTTTTCCTAGAAATTTAAAAAACTTTAAAACAAACAAACAAACAAAAAAAACCCACAAAACCCCAAAACCCCAAACCTGATGCTTGACTTTAGCCAGGAAAGAAGAGAGGGAAAAGAGATTAGGCCAGACCTACAGGTTTTATGTGTGATTGCCATTTAGCAGTTGAGTATTTTCAGACTTGCTTAAAGTAGCAGTGCTTTTGAAATTCTCTCCGATGACTAGTTCTCTCCATAACTATTTTCTTACTGCCAGAGTTCTATTGAAATTTACAAAGAACATTAATTTCAAGAAATTTTTATAATACTGATGTTTGTTGTGCGGAAAATGTTATTAATTAGGTGACAGGGTCAAGCTATTTGAGACTACTTCACTGTTTGAGTCACTGAGCTGTTAGCTCTACATAGTGAAAGAGGAACTCTGCCTGGTTTGTTGTACCCAGGTTTTAAGATGATGTAGAGGATGGAGAGTGAATGTGAGCTATTTTTACATGATGGGAAATCCAGTAGAATTGCCATCCATATTTTATAACTAACTGCATGAAGCCTATCCTGTTGTGGTGATACAGGATGCGTGTCAGCTGCTTGGAATGTATTACTCAAAAGAGCTTTATTGGTTATTGAGTGTAGTTCCAAGTCCTTTCACAGCAGCCCTGTCTGACAGAGTCTGGTAGGATGTTAATCTTACCTAGTGCAGTTTACTTTTGTCTTTTGAAGCGTGGTTGCACGCTGGCTCGAGCCTGCACTGGAGCCTACACTTGCAAGATGACTCTCAGAAGTGCAGTCTAGACTGATAGCCTGTTTGGACTCTGTCTGGGGTTCTGGTTTTGGTTTTGTTTTCATTAATTTTTTTAAAATTCAGTTTTAAGACATTACTGACCTGTACTGAGCCAAACAACTGACCCATGGCTATGGAATGTGTGTTTAAGGAAATGGCACAGCACAGCCACTTCTCTCGATGGCTTTGGCCCTCAGTTTAGATAGTGTTATTTATACTGGGTACTGAATTGCTGCATACCTGAATGCAGAAAAATATAGATTTATAAAGTTCATAGGTCTTTTTTTTTTTTCCCCACTATCAGTAATAAAGAAGTAAAAAAAAAAAAACTCAGCTAGTGCTGGTCAATCATGTTCTCAGTCAGAGATGCTTTTACCTTTGTGACAAGTAGTACATGCTGTATTGTTCTCTTTGCTCTTCCAGATGATTTCACATGACAGTGGTGTCTGTAGAACAGTTTTGAATAGTAACACTTGAGGGACCTTAAGATTGATGACTGGTCAGCTTAAAGAGATGTACTTTTTAAGTTGTTATTGATAGTTTGCTATGAGTCTCAAGGCTTTGGAGTTATGTAGGGAGGACATGTGAAATTATGTCCTGCTGGAGACTAGGATGCTTCTGGATGTCAACACCCTCTGGAAAAGAAAACTTTTAATATTTAATATTCCCCTGATTCTAGAGAATTGGAACAGAAAGTGTTTCTCTGAACTGTAGACATGCCAGAAGTTGATGAAGACATGTGCTGAATACCATTATTTGTAGGAAGGAAAAAATCAAGCACACAAGTACTTAATCAGATGTTGTGGATTAACCCCACTAGGCAGCTAAGCTCCACCCAGCTGCTCTCTCACTCTGCCCCAGCAGGATAGGGGAGAAAATTTGAAGTCCAAAAGTGAGAAAACTCAGGGGTTGAGATAAAGGCAGCCTAACATGAGTTAAAGCCTGGGAAGGGAGAGGGAGAAAGTGATGCAAAAGCAGTTGCTTACCATCAGCCAGCCAATGCCCAGCCAGTCACTGAGCAATGGCAGCCTCTGTAAAACTGTCCCCCAGGTTCACTGCTGTGTGTGACATTGTGTGCTGTGGAATTCACCTGGGGCCAGCCAGGATCAGCTGTCCCGGCTGCATTCCCTCCCTGCCTTTTGTCCACCTGTGGCGCATTTGCTGGGGGGATCTGAAACAGGAAGGGAGAAACCCTGGATGCCATGCAAGCACTACTGAGAAACAGCTAAAACTCTGGTGTGTTATCAGCGCTGTTTTGGTCACAGATCCCAAGCATAGCACTATATGGGCTGCTGTGAAGAAAATTTAACTCCATCCTGGCCAGACTGAGTACAGCAGAGTAACACTGCTGGGCACTAGTATAGCAGGGAAGGATCTATTTGAAACAATTTTATTTTTTTTTCTTCGGTGTGCCACTTGAAAGAAATCATCTTTCCTTGTTGCAATGTGATACACAGCATCTCCGAGTGATTATACTAGTTTCCTTGATGCTCTTGAGGAGCGTTCTGGAGTCAGATATCCAGTTCAGTGACAAGACTAAGAAATGCATGAATTAGGGATAGGTCCTACCTTCGAAATTTACGTTTCTGCTTATCTCCACATGACTGAGTGGGGATAGTAAAATGAAGGAGCTTGTCTAAAAGCAAACACCTGATGAGGGTTGCAAAGGGTTTTTTCCCGTATTAGATAGCTGGAAAGAAGATTCTACTTGGTTCATTTTGTCACTAATGCTTAATTCAGATGGGAAATTTAAGTCTGCCATTAAAATAGCAGGCAGAGGCTTTTAAGTACTTGGTCAAATTACTATGGAAAGATATTTCATTTGTTAGGATCAAGGATATCTAAACCATCCCTGCCTTAGTATGGGCCTGGGTTAGACAATATCTTGGCAGCCAGTGCTGTTCATTTCTGATTCTAAAGGGGCTTTTATAGAGAATTTAATGTACTTCTGCTTTAATACTCCCTTTTGAAGTTAGAGTGCTTTGCTGTTTCAAGGCAGTCATCCAGTGAACCTCTGGCTACAACCAGTTGTTTCCAGTACATGATTCAAAATCATAACCTTTATGTGTGAATATTGCAGGCATCAAGATTACGTGAGGAAGCCCATAACATGGGAAGTGTCCATATGTCAGAAATTTGTACTGAATTAAAGAATTTAAGGTCTTTAGTTCGAGTATGTGAAATTCAAGCAACTTTGCGTGAGCAAAGGTAAGCATGTGCTGTATGTTTATTTTCAAAATGGTAATTTTCAAGGTGGAATTAGAATTCCCACTCTAGTGTTGTTTGATGTGAGCTATGTTTACTACTGACTTTGTAAGTATGCTAGTACTCACTGGGCTCTCTTCACTGCATGTGTCTTGCCTGTTTCCCACACAGAAACCTCTTAGTATCCAACTAATAGAACAGGAGATGTAACTTTGTAGAATCATAGAATGGTTTGTGTTGGAAGGGACCTTAAAGATAATTTACTTCCAACCCCTCTGCCACGGGCATGGACACCATTCACTAGACCAGGTTGCTCAAAGCCCCATCCAACACTTGAACACTTCCAGGGAGGAACCAGTCACACCACCCTCGTAGTGAAGAACTTCTTCCTTACATTTAATCTAAATCTACTCTCTTTCCATTTAAAGCCATTGCCTCTTGTTCTATTGCTACAAGCCCTCGTAAGAAGTCCTTCTCTAACTTTCTTGTAGACTCTCTTTAGGTACTAGAAGGCTGCTATAAGATCTTCCTAGAGTGTTCTCCAGGCTGAATGACCCCAGCTCTCAGCTTGTCCTCATAGGGAAGGTGCTCCAGCCCACTGATCATCTTCATGGCTTTCTGGACTCACTTCAGCAGGTTCATGCCCTTCTTACGTTAGGGGCTCTGGAGCTTAGTGCAGTACTCCAGGTGGGGTCTCGTGAGAGTGGAATAAAGGGGGAGAGTCACCTCTTTCAGCCTGCTGTCCACACTTCTTTAGATGCAGCCCAGGATACAGTTGGCTTTCTGGGCTGTGCTTGCACATTGTTGGCTCCTGTTGAGCTTTTCATCAGCCAACACCCCCAAATCTTCCTCCTCAGGACTGCTCTCAGTCCATACTGCACCCAGGCTGTATTTGTGCTTGGCATTGCCCTGACCCAGGTGCAGGACCTTGCAGTTGGCTTTGTTGAACTTCGTGATGTTCACACGGGCCCACCTCTCAAGCCTGTCAAGGTCCCTCCCTTCCCTCCAGCATGCTGACTGCTCCACACAGCTTGGTGTGCTGAGCAGACTTGCTGAGGGTGCACTCAATACCACTGTCCATGTCCCCGACAAAGACATTAAACAACTCCTGTATGTATTTTCACTTGGAAAAGATGTTACATTAGTGCATTAGGAAAAACTGAGTTGCTCCCACTAGTTCAGCATCCTGCTGAAATTCCTGTCCATAGGTGATGCGTAGGTCACGTAGGTACAAATCTGCATGGTTCAGACTGGTCTCAAATGCTGCAGTTTGCATGAGGCGTTTGTTAGGTCTAAAGCCAGGGCAGGTTTGAACAGGTGGTGTTGATATCACAAGCTAAGGAAAAATTAGTGTTGCTTAGGTAGGAGGTGTCTGAGAAGATCTTGGGGTTCTTGATGAGATGGTGATCATAGCAAAGTAGACTTCTGCTTCTTTCAAGTCAATAATTAGCGGATGTCTTCTGTGTCACCAAAGCAATACACAACCCTGTTGAAGACTGTTGTGTAAGAGTGAAAAGTTCAGTCTTAAAATACATGCTGAAACTACTTTAATATTGTTTTCTTTTTGAATTATGTTATCCCATCTATTAAGTCACTTTGAATATGATGATTCTGATTTACTGTTTTAAGCTGCTTTAATAGCGGTGCATGCTGTTTAAGTAGCTAGCTTTATCCCAGAAGCTCTTGCTTTTTGGCAATAACTAAACCAGACCTTTAGTCAGAATTAGCCTATAATATATGTGTAAATATCTCCTAATTGAAATTATCCATTCTTTCTGAAATTTTATTTAACTGCATTACATAAATGACAATTTCTGTAACACATTTAATGAACTGCATGGCTTCTTACAGGTTTTGTCTCTATTTCTAGGTGTACATTTGAGCTGAAATAACGTCAAAATGTCATTATTCAGCTCACTGAATAGCACCTTGTTTCTTGTACACTGTGTATCCTTAGGTTATCAACGTATAATTGCTATTATGACTTAATCTATGGTAACATGTATCTTTTATTTCTGTTGCAATCCCAAAGACGTGGAACACATGGCATAAGTAACAAGCTGGTGGGGGGAGTCTTTTGCAAAGGATGGAATTGCCCAAGCCAGTACATTTGAATGATAATATTATTTCTATGCCATTGCACAGAAGAGGACTATTTTTGTTCTAAGAGGGAACTTTACCTCTAGGCAAAGGAAGTATATTGCTTTAACCATACCTGACAGCATGTGAGAAGGCACGTTTCATTGGCATACATTTTGTATGCCTGTGCCTTTTAAGCATAATGTTTTTTTCAATATCTATATCTTAATTATTTTTCATCTACTTTTCACCAGACAATCCATTTTTACTAAACTGGGCATAAGGCACAGGAAAGCGTTCCACAAAAGTCTGCTGAAGTGGATGCTTTTTCCACATCGATTAAAGTTGCTTCAGACTTTTATAGAATATTTATCTGAAACTTCACTTTTCCTTGAGGAGTTTCTTAATTAATTCACATGCTTGCATTGCACTTCAGCATAATGAAAAGTTGCTTCAAAATACACATGAAAAATTCTGGGAAGCAATTATGTAAAACAGATGTTCATTAATCACAATAATGATTTATGTCAGTTATAGAATCATATAATTGTTTAAATTAGAAAAGGCATTTAAGGTCATTGAGTCCAACCATTAACCAACACTGCCAAGCCCACCACTAAACCATGTCCCTAAGCACCACATCAACACATCTTACAAGTGCCTCCAGGGATGGTGACTCTAACACTTCCCTGGGTAGCCTGTTACAGTGCTTGACAGCCCTTTCTGTGAAGGAGTTTTTCCTAATGTCCAATCTAAACCTTCCCTGATGCAACTTGAGGGCATTTCCTCTTGTCCCATCACTTGTTCCTTGGAAGAGGAGTCCAAACCCCTCCTTACTCCAGCCTGCTTCCAGGTAGCTGTAGAGAGTAATAATGTCTCCCCTGAGCCTCCTTTTCTGCAGGCTAAACCACCCCCGTTCCCTCAGCTGCTCCTCATCAGGCTTGTTCTCTAGACCCTTCACCAGCTTCATTGCCCTTCTTGGTCACATTCTAGCACCTCAGTGTCCTTCTTGTAGTGAGGGGCCCAAAACTGACCACAGTATTTATTTGAGGCGAGGCCTAACCAGTGCTGAGCACAGGGGGGCAATCACTGCCCTTAGCCCTGCTGGCCACACTTTCTGATACAAGCCAGGATGCTATTGGCCTTGTTGGTATCTTTCACTGAAATTGTAGAAGTACACTTGTAAATACTTATTTAATATCTTTGTATAATGGAAATGTTTATACTAATTTATTTATTTATTTTTTTCTTGCAGGATACTATTTTTGAGGCAACAAATAAAAGAACTTGAAAAGCTAAAGAATCAGAATTCTTTCATGGTGTGAAAAGTTGTAAACAATTGCACATGGTTTTGAGTACAGGAACTATTAAACTGATGCCCAGTCTTAACACTTTTGAGCTGCATTTGAGTAGACTTTGGACCGTTGAGCTGGGCAGATAAAAAAGTTGACATGGGGAAGGGGACAGGAGGGAGTCAAATTCAGGGGAAAGATACAAGAATGATTTGTAAAACCCTTGAAATGTAGATTTCTTGTAGATGTATTCTTCACGTTGTAAATATGTTTTGTAGAGTGAAGCCATGGGAAGCCATGTGTATCAGAGCTTAGACATCCAAAACTAATCAATGCTGAGGTGGCTAAATACCTAGCCTTTTACATGTAAACCTGTCTGCAAAATTAGCTTTCTTTTTTTTTTTTTTTTTTTTTTTATTTTTAGTTAATTTATCATTCAGAAATCTTGCATTTCGTAAAATTCAATGCAAGCGCCAGGCGATCTGTGTCTAAGGCTGCAACAAATTGGGTAATGTACAAAATATCATGAAACGACCGTTTCCACACTTGCACCGAATCAAGAGCAGTGCTTCCCCACTTCTGTTCTACAGAGAAACGTTTTTCATTTCCTGTGTTCCATTTCCCCCTTGAATCCTAAATCTGATTTTATCAGTTTTTTAATGCTTCTAATTTTCCCTTTTCTTAAGGCACTGTTGCTATGGCACTTTTTCTATAATCTTTTCATTCCTGTGTACAGTAGCTTAAAATTGCAGTGATTGAGCATAACCCACTTGTTTGTATAAATTATTGAAACGTATTTCCATTTGCACCCTGTAAGAATGGACTTATAGTACTGCTGGGCATGTGTGCTGAAAGTACATTACTTGCTCAAATATAAGAAAATAGCCCAATGAACATGTTAACATGGTTGTGGGAGGGGAAAGGAAAAAAAAAAAGCTAGTCAGATGTGAATTGTATCTGTTGTAATAAACATGTTAAAACAAAGAAACACTGGTTTTCATTTCATTTGGTCAACACATACTAAAATTTGGTCTGTTTGGGGACTCAGAACTGTTCTTGTTGAACATTTTTGTACTTAAATAATTCCTCAAGGGAGGTTTTGTTTAAATCTTGTAAACAGGAAAATGTGTATAAAATATTTAATGAAATATAAAATTCAACAAGAATGATTTAAGACACCTCCCCAACAGTTGTCATATGTTAACTTCTGGTTTACCTGTCTTGATATTATGACATTTCATTTCGAAGGATGTTTGTGTTGTAGCTAACTGTTTAAGTCTGGTGCTGACTGCTGTTCTTAACCATCACAAAACGCTGAATTTGTGTAATTGGAGCAACCACTGTTTGAAAATGGTGGCAAAGCTCAGCTTTGTATATTGTTTCCTAAAGTATATTAAAAATAAAAAAGAAACTATTGCTACTACAAAATAAATGTGGCTTTTTCTTTGCTTAAAATGGTGATGGCAGTGCTAGTCTACTACTTGCAGAAGTGTATATGTGTCAGTTGTCTGTTAAGAAGGATGCTAGGTGATGGATTTAAAAAAAGGAACTTAATCATTAAGGTGTTGACGTGATGCTACATGTTGTGTTCCTACAAAATACTGTCTCTCGGCACCAGAAACATTAATTGACTTTTATTTTGCCTTGTCTCTTGTTGAGTGGACTCAGACTGATTTTTAAACTCAAGTTTTTCATCAGTGGAAGCTGAATACTCTGTCCTAACAAGACATTGCAAATGGAGCACGTTGAAATATCTGAACTAACAACAGCTGAGAAATCAGGATAGAGTAACTTGTAACTGTTCCTTACTTTTTGACTTTGTGTGTGCTTTTGTGTTTCATATAATGCAAATGCTTTATTTTACTCAGAAAATGGGAATAGAATAGTATTGAATGAATTATTTTGACATATATTGTTTCTGCATTTTTGGAGACCCAGGGCCAAGTGATGGAAGGATTCTTGACACTTTTACCAGCCTAACATCCTATTTCTTGTAATGCTCATTGTCTTGAGGTTGCCCGAGTGTGGGGAAATAGCCTATGAGATGGGTGGAGGTACAGGAGATCTTTCACCAGTGGTTGTCCTTGGTTCCAATGTTCTGCTGTTCAGTTACTTGCTGAGACAAAGGTTGCTTCTGTCTTAAGAGGTATGCTGGGCCTATTTTCCACTAGATTATTTTGTTTCCTTTTGATTCATATATTACCCTGTATAGCATCCTGTATTGATGCGCTTCACAAGTTAATTTTGTTCTGTAGAAAATTACTTTGGACCTTTTTTTTTTTAACTTCTGGTTTTAATTCATTTTCTTGTATGCTCATGCCTGTTGATCTTATTATTCCTTGTTTTACAGAAGAGTCTCTTCCAGCTTGAAGACTACTAGTCTGTTTTATCACATGAAAACTTTCATAATGTATGAATGGCCACCTGCTACTACCAGCTTATCATTTACTATCCATCCTGAAAGAGATGGTACCCTTTCAAAGGTAGTTGACATTGTTTAATGAAAGGGGCTTCACCGGTTTGTTCTACCCCTGCAAGTCAGATCCAGTGACTTTCCTCTGAGGCAAATTTTGTCTTCTTCCTAGGCAGGTGTTCAGAAAGTGTTTATTGGAGTTGTGGGATGTCTTTTCTGTATTAATTACTTGATATGGATGGTCAAGGAATACGATGAGAAACTGATGACAGAACTGTTCTTGCATACGTTGCTCTTGGGTTTTCTGTCACACATTTGCTAATCAAATAAATTTAGTATAATAGAGAAACAGTCCTCCAGAATTAAGAGTTCGAGCCTGTACAATGATGCTGCAAGCAGAACAATTGGGAGAATATTTGATCTGTGGTGGCATGCTCAAGAACTGCATCAGAAGGAGGGACTTAATTATAAAGCACATTACTGATCCAAGAGACTCCTATGTTTGGTACTATTACAATTGCACTATTTATTTAATTTTTAATTATTATTTTTTTTTATTAAGGTCCTCTGATATGTTTGAAGGTTTGCATTGCATGTTTTTCTCACTGGACTTGATCCTAAGATGCTGTGGTCAGCTGCTCAACTTTGGTCAGCGTTCCCTGCTTAGGCTGATCTCTTGCAGTGATGTAGTGTCTCCTTTTGAGAATGTTTCTATTAATCATATCTGCTTTGGTTGGAGCATCTTACCTTGCGGACACAGGTGCTGTCTTTACTGTTGCAGTTAGATGCCTTGGGGGTACTTGGGAGGCAATCGTGCGTAAGGGGCAGTCACTCTAACCCTAAATTAATCTTTGATTACCGTATATACAGTTAAATTTCAAGTCCATTCTTGGAAATAGGAGCTGGACATTTTTGTGAATATGCCATCCCTATTGCTGTTCCTGGAATAATGTTCTGTCCTCACCAAAACACAATCTCAAGTACAGATGTCAGATGATCATGAGGCAGTTCTGGATGTTACCAAAATACTGCCTTGACTTTTGGAAAGTTTCCTGCAGAGGAATATTCTGAGCTGAAGTGCTGGCTCATTGACATTAACACTGCTCTTCAGCCCATAATTACTGATTAGTGACACGTGAAAGTTTCTTTTCTGTTTTGTTTTCATTTTCTTACTTACATTATTTCATGAGAATCAGAGCTTTTGATGTAGGAGGAATTTGTTTCTTTGGCTAACTAAGCCTAACTTCTTTGGTAGCTGTTTTATTTTGCAGTTAGTCAATCAAAAGCTTTAATTTGCAACTAAGATCCATATATACGTTGACTTCTTTTGTGAAGAAAAACTTTTTTCAGCTGTGATACAGTTTTGGATTGCAGCTACACATCACTCTTTTCTAGTACCTGTTAAGTTCCTCTATCTTCTATTTCACTGGTCTCTTACAGCAGGTGTTTGGAAAGATTCAGTCTTTCCTAGCTGTAGGTGCCAGCTCTATTCTTCTAACCTTCCTGTGTGCCCACATTGCTGCTGCTGTCCTAATTCGGCTGGAATACTTCCTAGAAGATGCTCCTTGTTGTGGATTTCTGTATTTCCCAGCCATGGCTTTTTGCTTGAAGATCCTATCTGAGGGAATACTGATGCAGACATTCTACTGATTAGAGCTCCAGCTAGCTGAGGATCTGGAAATTGCAAAGCAGTTTTCTCCTCCCTAATAAAGGCACAAATCCATCTGATCTAGGACTTGCTCAAGCATGAACTGTCAGGTTTTGTCTCCCATGTGAAGCAGTAACATCCTGGCAAGGCTTGTTGCATCCTGGGTAAGTTCATCCCTGGAGCTGCTGGGTCATATGGCAGCTGTACAGCATGGCTCCACATACCAGACTTTGCACACCAGGTTTGCAGACACAGCTTCAACAACCTTATCTTTCCAGCAGTTACTCAATATGTGTGACACTGTTTTGTTGCCTTCTGTTAGTCATACATGCCAGAGAGCATTTTCAAAGGGATGGCAGGTACTGTGTGCAGTGCCATGCTGAGAGATGAGTCCCCTCACTCCAGTTTGAAATCTCACAATTTGGGCCAAGTTAAAAGTGTATGTTACTATAGTGAAGCTCAGAATGGTCAGTTATGTTCATCTTCCCTTTACTGTATGGTAGAACAACATCCATTTAATTATGGATAATAGTGTCACAGTCATCTGTACCAGTAGCTAGAATGGTGCAGTTGCTTTAACTGAATCTCTTCCTCCCCAATGCCTGAAGCTGGCCCATGGAGGTCTGTTAGCATGTTGTCTTTCACAGCTCTGAACAGGTTCCTTCTCTTGAACCTGGCCAGGCAGTTTTGCTGTCACGATCTTACATACTTCTCTCTCCAAAAATCTGCAGATGGATCTTTTTTTTTCAGTGTAATTGGGATGCTTTTGGATGCTTTTGGAGTTTGAGTGAGGTTCCTGTTCTTCTGCTAGATGCCTCCTCATTAGCAGCAGAAAGCTTGTGTACTGGGAAGAGTTATTTGGCAAAGTGACCAGCCCATGGCAGATGGTGCTACAGAAGGTGAACAAGTTGTGTGGAAGTCTGGACTACCTGATAGTGCCAAGGGGCTTTGGTGGCCATCAGCTGCAACCATGTTCCTTTAGCTGCTGCTCTGCATCTTTGGAGTAAAGGTTTTTTCTTTCTTCCACATTTTGAAAAGTTTAATGGAACTTTTTGTTGATTATTCAATTCCACTGTAAGTCTTCTATCTTTTTTTAAACGGGCAAGTGTTAAACCACTGTCAGCATGTCCCTGTCTTCACTTGCTAAATAAAACTGCCTTTCTGTTGGCAGTAACGTTGCCAGGAGAAGCATGGATAACTGAACCTTTTGATGCTATTCCCTTTTTTTTTTTTTTTTTTTATTGGATAAAAATTCTGAGAGTTCATTTTGACCTAGGGTAGTATCAGAATCTAATTTAATTAGAAACAAAACCAACAACAACAAAATCACCAAAAAAAAAGTTGTATATTCTGTTCTTGCATCCCCTGGCATCTCTTCACCTGAACAGCTGGGGGTGGGGTGTGCAGAGTACATACAAGTATCACGCAGTGATAGGACAGGATCTTGTAAAGACTCTTGCTTGCTTCATGGGTGGTTTAATTGGAAGAATTGCTCAGTGAGAGTGAGTCTCCACACAGTGGGAGAGCTTATCTGACATCCAGCTCCCCACAAAAAGAGTAGACCCTTCCTTATTACTTCCCTGCTCCCACTGAGGTGCTCCTGCCAAGTCCTTTTTGCCAGCCCTGAAGCAGTTCAGGGAGCAAGCCCCAGTAGAAACTTGGAATGTGTCTGCTGACTTCACAGACTAAAGAGGACTCCACCCAAGGTAAAAGCAAGGGCAGGGCTGGCACCTTCTGGCATTGAAGGGGAGTTTGGGGTGAGTCTTGGTGCAGTGGTAAGCTGAAATGGTAAAGATTACTTGCTTTTAAAACTCCAGGGTATGTGTGCAGAGAGAAGTGCTTGAGGCATGGAGAGTGCTCTGAGATGGACACGTTTTTCTGCGATTTGGGTGCATGTATGCTTGCATCTGGAGATTTCATTTCCCTGAATGTTTACTTGCAGTGCAGCTGAACAAAATTCTAACAACCAAACCGCCATATTAACTGCCACATGGATTTTCGACTAAGCATGAGTAAAGGTCTAATTATCAATGCTGCTCTCAATAGTACATTTAAAACAAAGTACCCCTCCCAAAGCAAACAGTACATCCTTATTAGTTTTGGAATATGAATGGAGTAGTGTCTCCAAGGAGATGCTATTCCTCCTCAACTATTACTCTTAAACCAACACTGAGCTGCTGTTCTCACCCTGGATGGTTTCTTTAGCTACCAAACCTCTCTCACAAATGAGGAAAAATCAGCTCAGCTGTCATCTGCCATCTGAAGGGTGTGGATCATTTCCTGAACTGCTTAGTTGTCCTATGAGAGTCTTGCAGGCTGCCCTGCGGCAGCCCCGTGAGCAAGCGTGTGTCCTCGCTGCGGGTCCAAGCAGCCTGCCAGGCTGGGCACCTCCCGTGGCTCCTGGGCCAGCTCGGGTGCTTGGCAGACCCCTGCCTTGTCCTGGTGCATGGAGAGATGCAGGCTCTTCCCCTGCATGTGCTTGCTTTCTGCAGGCAACCTGCCTCCCTTCTGTGGCAGCAGAAGCTGTGTTTGGTGCCTGCTTGGGGTAGAAGACAGCATCTGAGCAGGTCCAGTGCTGCCCCTGGCTCAGCAGAGACAGACTAGTGCACAGCCTGGTAAAAAGCCTCTCCTTCAGCTGGTATTTCTTGACTCGGATTTTTTAGCACTGTAGTAGCTGAGGAAGCTACTGATATCCCACACAGAATAATTTTTGGTATAAGCTCCTGCATCTCTGTGTTCTTCTCTTAGCTAACATGCATGACTTCCTCGCTCCCTTAATAATTAACATAATTGAACTCGTTTAGTTCTCTGGTGCCAAGCTTCAGTACTGATCATCCTCACCCAATATAAGATCAAGCAGAGTTTATATGTTAGGTGTAGATTTCTGACTGATTTTTTTTTATCTGAAATGGGAGTAGTTGTTCCAAGCTACTTGGGATTAGAGGTATAATTTGTATTAGTTTATGGAACAGAAGGCAGCGTTTTGGTAGCTGGTTCATGGGAGTTTGCTATGTGCTTTTGCAGGTTCACATGACATCTTTGTATCACTGGTAAGGCATAATAGTGATCCGAGCTTCATAAAAACTTGTGCAGTGGAGAATGGGATGATAAACATTATCCCTGGAGAGTACTTGGTACGTGATGCCACTTCAGGCATGCTATAGACTGATTGTTCAGCATTTTATAGTCTGAAAATGGGTTTACATTATCAGGCATTGACACAAGTAGCTGCTACTATTTTGGGGTAAACTATTCATATCACAAGAGTCACTTCTGTCCACACCCAATGTGCCCAGCCACCGGCACTAGACTGTGAAGGATCTACTATGAAAACATCAAGATGTAGAGCCTCAAACCTTCTTCAGGCTTGTGCAGTTACACATAGTTGTAGATGAGGACCACGTAAAAGAAACCTGACACTAACTTCTTAAAAAGTCCTTAAAAAAAACAACCAATCAACACCTCATTTTTAATGGCATTCTACTCTTCTGTACTGCCTTGTTCAACTCTGGTGGGATTTGGATTATTACAAGACTTTTAAGAAAGGAAATTTTGTTCAACACATTTTTTCAGCAATGACTTCCCTAGCTGGCAAATAGAAATATTAATATAACCTCATATTTTGTACCTCTTCATAGTAGGGGTTATGAGATTTTAGGTCAGGAGGGGTTAATGCACTTCTACAGAGTTATTCAAGAGAGAGAATTTCTACCTGGGAATCTAACATAGTCATGATGTACTTTTGCAATGCCTTCATCTTTTTTGTATACACTAAGCAAAGCATAAATAAATGAGAAATGTCTTAATAAACAGTGTATCTTAAAAAGCTTAAATTTAGAAAATGCTGTGAGAATCTATAACTTTCCTGAGGGAGGAAAAAGTTAAAAATTAAATCAAATTTACCTGTTCATTTTGTTGCACACTCAAATTCTGCACAAGCTTGAAGTTTTCAGTGAAATTGGATTCACTTCCATTAAATACCATCTTTTCTGTGTGCTTTTCTATTTGGTGGAATTTCCTGGGATGAGTGACAGGACATTTGTGAATTATGGGTAATATTTTTAACCAAATCTGCTTTTTAATATTAATCTAAAATGCATAATAGGAGATTATGAATGCATTTCAATCATTGCAGAAGTAGGCTGCAGTGGCTCAGTTGAGAAACCAATGTGCTAGTTTTGTTTGGTTTAAAACATGCAGATCATTGTATTTGAAGTATTGTGCTTTTTTTTTTTTTTTTTTAATATTTGAAGCTGTGTTTTCTTCCTACCTTCACTTTTACATCTGTTAAGATTCTTACTATGCCCCGTCTTTGTAATGAAACTTCGTATTTGGTCATGGATTCTGTCCCTTATTAAGAGTGATATTTCTTTTATGCAATTTCATAGAATCATAGAATGGTTTGGGTTGGAAGGGATCATCTAGTTCCAACCCCCCTGCCATGGGCAGAGACATCTTCCACTCGACCAGTTTGCTCAAAGTCCTATCCAGCCTGGCCTTGAACACTTCCAAGGAGGTGGCATCCAGAGCCTCTCTAGGCAATCTGTGGCAGTGTCTCACCACCCTCACAGTAAAGAAATTTTTCCTAATACCTAATCTAAATCTCCCCTCTTTCAGTTTGAAACCGTTAGCCTTTGTCCTATCACCACGCTCCCTGATAAATAGTCCCTCCCTGGAGCTTTGTCTTCTACGGGCTGAATGACCCCAGCTTTCAGCCTCTCCTCCCAGCAGAGGAACTCCAGCTATCTGAACAGTTTTTTGTGACGCACCTCTAGGCAGGTCCATGTCTCTCCTATGCTGAGGGCCCCAGAGATGGATGCAGTACTCCAGGTGGGGTCTCGTGGGGGGAGCAGAGGGGGAGAATCACCTCCCTTGAGCTGCTGGCCATGCTGCTTTTGATGCAGCCCAGGACAGAGGTGGCTTTCTGGCCTGTGAGTGCACATTGCTGGCTCATATTCAATTTTTCATTCACCAGCACTCCCAAGTCCTTCTCTGCAGGGCTGTTCTCAGTTTCTCTTCTTCCAGGTAGGGTTTAATCCCCTGTTGCAGTGTTACAATCTTCATGCTGAAGTTTTGACTATGATAACCTCACCTGCTGCCCTTCTGCTTCTTTGATCAGTGTCTCATAAACCCCAAGGCTCTTTCAAGGTTGCCTGAGGGCCCTTATTCCCTCCTCTGGTTCAGCTTCTGGGTGCTGAGCCGACAGCACCCATGCCACAGTCCTTAAGGAAAGTTCCTTCTCCCCTTGGTGGCTGTCAGCCCTTAAAGCTGACGGCGTCAGGGTGACAAACTGGCCCTCGGTGCTCTGCACCCGGAACATGCCGGGCAGTGCCACCAACGTTGCTCGCCGGGCGGAGGCCCTTGGGGCCGGGCCGGGTGCCACTAGGTGTCAGTGCTGGCCCGGGCAGACGGACCGGGCTGGGCTGGGCCACGCCTCTTCTCGCCTAGCGCTTCTTTCCGAAGCAGCGGCAGAAGAGGGGGCTGGGCTGCCCCAACGCCGAGCCCATGGTCCCCTCCGGGGTGGGCGCCCCGAGCACAGCCGGGGTGGGAAGGTGAACGGCCGGCGGCGCTTGCCTGGGACAGCGCAAGGGCTGTTCTCTTGGCTAACGTGCGGTTCCCCTTCACCACCCCCACACAGTCGTATTTCCGTGCTGTTCCCCAGGAGAGAGCATGCAGAGGCTTGTTTGGAGGCCAGTTGTTTGAACCTCTATGGTTCTTCACTAGGCACGAGCCCCACAGGCTCCTTCTGGAAAAGCTCCATCTTCTTCCAGTGCTGCAGCTGGTTTCTTGTAACCAAATCCCCAGGGAACTGAAACTTTTTCCTGATTAAAGCTGAATACATATGACTGGGTGCAAAACTCAGTGTTTCATGATTGTTTGTTTGTTTGTTTGTTTTGTGCTGCTTGTGCTTATTGTTATCAGGGCTGCTGTTGTACCTTTTCTGGAAAAGATGTTTTGGTGAATGTGTTTTCTAAAAGGTGTTTCTTAAAAATAATAATTAAAATAATTTAAAGCTAGTACTTCAGGTGTATGTGTTGCAGGTATGGCCGCACCTTAGAATTTCCTCTGGGCACAAGGGCTTGCAGCAGCTGGAGGAAAGGGCAATGCTCTGCCTGCTGTTGGTGTTCAGCCTCACCTTTTCTCCTGACAGTGCTCATCTAATGCTGTCCCTGGAGACCTTGCCCTCAGCTACTGTAAAAAAATGGCAAACAAAAGCCTGTTAGGAAGGAGCAGGGCTTTAGGTACTCCTATGTCGTCCTGAAAAAGATGCATGGTCTTAAAGCCTGTGTTTTAATTGATCTTGCAGGTTTGTGCACTTCTTTTTTTCACTTTCTTTGATTCCCTCTTTTCTAAGCTGAAATAAACAGAGTTTTAATGTAAAATATAATAATATAGCAATTGTTAAAGCAATAAAAAGATCCAGTCATGCAGACTTTATTCTTGCTACTGTTAATTGGAGTGGATTACGCCACTTTGTAATGACTGCTGACTTCACTGGTGCTCCTCCAGCAGTGTTGCTTGGCCCTCTGTCTGGGCTGTCTGGATGCTTTTTCTTCAAGGAATTTGATATAGTTTGGGACACAATTGGGAGATTAACTGAGAGAAACGTTGTTTTCATGCTGATTGTTTTTAGTCTAAGTGTTGACACATTCTGTCGTTCCAAATCTTGGTGATTAAATTAGGGGTTTTTTGACCCTGGAGATGACAAATTCATTTGGTTTGCCAAGCTAGAAATGGAGTGTCTTGTGACAAGAGAACAGTGATGAATTTTTTCTCTCTCCCCTACCCTTGTTCTCCCTCTTCACACCCGTCCTGCTTCCTACTTTTGTATGTGGCAGAACTGCTTTGTTCCCTTGGTCGGTGGCTTTACATTTTGACATGTAAGACTGCAAGAGCACTGTGCCTCGGTTTGCATACCCAGCCCCAAACTCTAGTGAGCCTGGAGGTCAACATGTGATTTTAAGATTTGCCCCTGCGAGGAGGGACAGGGTTTGAACTTGCTTCACTTTTCACTTCATGGTTTTGAAAGCTGCCAGCATCAAGCCCAGAGAAGGAAAACCATTACCTTGTTTCTTCTAAACCACCAAACTGAGAATATGTTCACTCAAGTGTCACCACTGATGAAAGGCAGATCTGAGCAGCTCTGAAACAGCGGGGTCCTTTGGTAGCCACTCTAGTCACATACCCTTCTCATCCTTTCCTCAACTGTAGTGGGAGTAAGGTGAAAAAAAAAAACAAAAAACCAAAACGAAACAAAACAAAAAAAAAAAACAAACAAACCAAAACAAACAAACAAAAAAAACTCTGGGAACAGAAACCCCAGAAGATGAGGTAAAAGAACAGGAACCAGTCACCACCCAGGACAGGCCTGCCCTCTTCCCAAAGAAATGCAGCTTGACTTCCAGCTGACCTTCAGGCTTTTACAAGCTTAAACAGAGAGTTACAGAATTGTTAACAGCTATTTTATTACACTTACAGATTGTGTGAGTTGCGTTTTATTGGAACACAGCACTTGGCAGGTTCTGCATTTGGCTGCAAGGGGAAGCTGAAGGGCTGTGGTTACTCTCACATGTTAACCCCCTGCTTCCAGCATCTCCTGCTGTGCTAAGACAAATACTTGGGCACAGCTGAAACTTGTTTCATTACAGAGGTGCCATGCTGAAATGACGATGTCAAGCCAATATGTTCTGACCATGAGAAAATATACCATAGGGTTGAAGGTATTTAGGGACAGAGGAATACTCTTGGTCAGATTGCTGTATACTAATGCAATGGTTTTTTACTCAGCTTTGAGGTGAGGTGATGCTGTTTCAGACTTGCAGGGTCAGACTCCGAAGCTACTTTCTTCCACGTCTTTTCAATAAGAGCTCTACTCAGAGCAACAGCACCTTAGAAAAAATATCTCCTTCCTTTCTTTTCTGTAGGCTTCATTCTGCAATCTGATTTATTTCTCTTTTTTAAACTGATGCTTGCAGCGATAATTCACACAATAATGCCTTAATCAGTGGTAAAAGGCCCCTGGCAAAGGCATTAATTGGAGTTAGAATTTGAATTGGCAGAGTGTGGCAGTGCTCAGCCTCTGCTGAGGTGAGGCCCTGGCTCCTGCTGGCACTTGCTGGAGGTGCTCTTCTAAGATGAAGCTGATGGGAAAGGGGGACTGCAGGATAAGTGAATCCCAGAAAGACATTTTCACAAGGAGGTTTGATTAATCGAGGAGAACAGTTATGTGGGGATCCTCATTTCTTGAAGAAATGTTACTACGTGCTTTTGAAAGCATTCTTGATGAATATCCGTACTGAGTGTAAAGTGAGACTGTCCTCTTGGACCTTGCCAGTCGGCTTTGTTTTCCCGGATGTTTCTTCTCATTTAGCACAGCTTGTTGGTCCATGACACCAGCTCTCCTCTGCATTTCTGTCTAAGTGTCCATTGCTTCTTATAGGACTGCATAAGTTCATTTTATTTCAGGCCCTAGGAATTTGGGAGGGAGAAAATTTGGACAAGAGGATGAGAATGCTGTGACTGTCACGTTCTTTTTGCTCTGCTCCCTGGCCTGATTTTATATCTATCTATCTTCATGAAGGAAAAGACCCTGGCAGCTCCCACAATGAGGTGGTATGTTGTAGGCTATTTTGCTAGTCCCAGTGTACATTGGAGGGAAAACAAAATCTGGTGACCAGACCAGCTTGGCAGCACAACCAAAATATTGCAGTGAGATGATTAAGAGGTCTAATTAATTGATTTTAATGTGGAAACTGAGAGTTGCCTCCTGTATGTTTGACTTCCCAAATCTCCTTGGACACAGGCTGGTCTTTCTGCCGAGATGCCTTCTCTGTACCACAGACTCATGTCTAACACTAAGGAAATGTTTTCCTGGGTGTGACCTGGGTAGATACCATGTCTGTTACCTGTTCATTCATGGATCAGATGTAGTAATGCAAAGGCAGCTGAAAGACTCACGGGGGTCTTCTGTAGGTTTGGGTTGTGCAAACAGTTGGTCAGTGCTCAGGCTGAGTAAAATCTCACCTAGTGTTAGCCCAGTTCCTGTTGTTGTGAGACAAGCTGCCCTGGCAGGCAGAAGCAATACCCTGCTCAGAAATAGATGAAAGTTTTTGTCATGGCTCTGATGCTCCTCCTCTTCACCTGATTTAAGACTCTTATTTAGTCTTTCCAGATCATGAGAAAACTGATCTGACCAAGCTGAGTTTAAAAGGAATCCCAGTACAGCCACATAATCCCTTTAGCCAGAGCCATCTGCTGCTGCTTCTCCAGCTGCATCAGTTTAATGAGGCAGCATCTCTGTCCTGTCTTTGCAACCTAATAAGAGAGCAGGACACATCCAGGCTGGGAGAGGGTCTGTGAACACTCAGCCCCAGCAGCTGTGAGTGAATAGGGGGCAACCTGGGGGAGTTTCATTGGACTAATGGCTGGGGCTGGGTCACAGTCTGCAAGGCAGGAATGATGAAACACAGTACGGCTGGAGCTGAGACCTTCCCTGACCTGCAGCCGTGAGGGCCAAGCCCACATGGTCACCACAAACATGCCATGCTTCAGCCTAGATCCTGGGCTGGTTACCAAGCGCTGAACTCCACATTTTTCTGCTGGTGATGGGAAAAACATCCTCCAGTGCAGAAAGTAGTGCTGGGGGAGTTTCGGTAGAAGCAGGCTGCAACAGCTGCCAAGGAAAGACCAGACACAAACAGGTCCATCATCCCAAAGTCCCAGATAAAGTGTATGTAGAGACCTGCAAAAGAAACACCTAGGAAGTTGGACGTCTGCAGTAACATCAGTAATGTGAGAGGAAATTCTGCTCTGTAAACAGAGAAGAGTAACTGCTTTGTAGTCATACCTGCTTCTTAGCAGGGAAGATTGACTAGCTCATTGCCCAAAATCAAAGTAAGGACTGAACATCATTGATTGCAGAAGGATACGTGCAATTTGTAGCTCCTGCACCAAAACAGGTATAACAGGTGTAGTTGGGAGCCCCTCCACTGCTTTCACAGGGGGTTACTGGCTCTATCAGCAAAGACTGAGTAGGAAGGAAACCTATGGCTGTATGTTTCTGCAGGCTGCCATACCAGGAAAATCAAGTGGACCAGGTTGCCTTTCAGCAACCCCCAACATCATCCAAAGCACAGAGCATGATGGTCGTGAAGGGCTATAGTCATCTGCCTATCTGATAGATATTTATATCAAGAGAGAGAGAGCGCTCTTGTTAGAAAAATGTGTTCTGTGTCCTTGGCAGGTAGTACAAGGAATAAGCGGCTTAGGCTGCACCAAGGAAGACTTGGGTTGCTGTTTATACTAAGATGCAGTAACTAAAATGCTGGGAAGAGCTGCCCTGGAAAGCTGTGGGACCTTTGCACTGGCTGTGAGTGAAGAGCATGTGGGACAAGTATCTGCTGGAGGGAAACATGATCCTGCTCTGAACAAGGAGAATGGCCTTGATGCCCTTTTATGTCCTCCCTAGCCCCACTTCTCTGTGTGGGTTTTTTTTGTTCTGTTTTGTTTTGTTTTTAATCAGCCATTACTGTTATTTTTCCTCGGTTCTGAAGTGATAACGTATGCTGAGATACTTCATTGTTGCCTGCAGCTCTTTCCTTGTAATTTTTGGATGATTATAAATGAACTTCCAACATCTGTAGGATTTGATGGCTTCAATTTTGGATGCTGAACAAGTCTCACACGTTATTTATGTACTGGAGCAAGAATCCAGTGTGAGGCAGGGCAGCATTTTGTATAACTGAAAGCTTTCTGAAGCTGGATTAGAGAAATATGGTTCATTTCTGTTCCTTTCCTCTATTCTTAAGGGGTCAAACAAAATGGTATCTGGTGACTTCCATAGGGATATGCCTAGTATTTCCCCGGGCTTTTCTGCTAAGGGCACTGTTCAAGAGAAAGCCAGGAGAAGAGAAGGTCTTGTGTATTCATGTCTAGTGGATTCCTGCAATATAACACTCTGTTCACAGTATATTGCCTTCTGCTGAGGGAAAATAATTTGTTGAAGTAAGTGTGATTTCTTCCAGTGGGGATACTTTCATGAGTGTTACTGCGGGGCATGCAAATTCATCAGCTCATGCTGGCTGTAGGTGTTGCAATGGCTTTTACCAACAGCTTGCTCTGCTTCCCATGTCTGCCACGTTCAGACCTGGTTTGTAACCATCGCTCCTTGGTAATACTGTGGCAAACAGGAGCTTAGCACCATTAAATTCCCTTGAAGAATCCCAATCTTAATTGCTAAGGTTGGAAGAAATTAGAAGCTCATGAACAAGTTATTGTGCTTTCTGAATCAGCTGTAGGATTGTTCTTGGTAATGGTTCAGTAAAGTTTAATATTTCGATAAGACCCACAGGGCCTTGTGACAGAATTGCATGTTTTACAATTTATAGAGAATCAACTGTCATTTATTTCACTTCCTTCAGAGTTGGCTTGTGCATTTCTATTCAGGACTGTAACCTGCACCACAGCTGAGAAGGCACAGGTCTTTTAATCAAATATCACGAGAATTAATCATTTTGGCTGGTTTTGTTACTGGGCTTTGGGCATCTTCTGGAAGAAACATGCTTTATAAGCTGATGGTATCTCCTGACATATTATCTGCCAATCCCTGCTGGTTGTTGGTGGGAAGTCATCACATACCACCATGTTTTTAAGCAATCTGTGCTGAGGGAATCTGAGGCAACTGTCTAGTTTTAAGGATTAAGGTAGGACCCTGGCATAGTTTCCATTTCCAGATTTTTGACAACCCCTTCCTTCAGCACAAATGAAGTAAATCTCTAACACAAATGTAGTGTGGAGGACTGCTCTAGGTGTGCCAGCAAAGAGAGAAGGAGCATGCTTTCTGAAACAGCCACGTCACTTGTATTTTCCTAATTACACCATTGAAATCAGAAAGGAAAAAACTCAGTCAGCCATTG
>NW_008627879.1:0-5517 GCF_000691845.1 Merops nubicus | reverse complement strand
ATTCCTGCAGGATAGTCAGGGATGGAGTAGGCCATGGGGAGACTTGTTTTCAGGGCACAGTGAAAAATCCTGAGCTGGGCATACTGGAAATAATTATCTGTTTCTGGAGCAAGGTACCAGGTTTTAGAAATGAAAGCATGAGCACTGTTGCAGAATTGCCAAGAGGGATGCAGAGGGCCCCCTTTAGCAGGGAGAGGGATCCTGACAGCACTGTCCTTCACAGGGGGTGTCCCTGAAGGCTCCTGCCCTCCTGCCAAAGATCTGCTCCTCAGACTTCAGGTGCACCTCAGCCTTTTGGTGCTCCCTCTGTACCTACCCCTCAGCCCCCGTTCTTCCCAGCACCGCTGCAGTGCCAGCTGGGCTTGGCGGCTTGTCAAGTTGCAAACCAGTAGAGAGGACAGCAAGGACAATTTTTCATATGTGGGTGTTTGGCAGTGCCAGTGGCTGTCAGTAAGCGTGTCCTCAGCCCTCATTACCGCATCCCTTTTTCCTGGCACGTCACACCTTGTTCCTTCAGCACAGTGCCAGGGCCAGGTTGCTCACTGAGGGGTTCATGCTCTGATCCACTTGCTGCTTTTCACTCTGGTGGCTCATTTCTTGTCCTTCCTCCCTGCTAGCTTTTTGGGCTCCTTTCCATTTTGGCTTGTTTTCATTCTGTTTGGCCTTGTTTAACAGCTTAGTACATCTTGACATTGCTACTTTCTAGCTTCATGTGTAAACGCAGGGAAAAATTGTGTGAACAAGAGAGGCAAAGGTGAGTTCAGGTTCCTGGAGAGAGACCTGAAGAGTGTGTCAGTAGGGATGGTCTTGAGCTCCTTTGGTGCTGACCAAACCTGAAGAGCAGAGGTTTACATGGGAGCCCACCAGCAGAGGGAAGGGAGTAGAGAGCTATTTTCAGTTCCTCGCTGTTTGCCACTGCGGCAGGATTTCCATCACTCTCCCCAGCCTCCCCAGAATAACCCAGCCTCACCCCGAGCAGCAGGCTGGCACTGAGCCCCGCTGCCGCGGCGTGTGCCCACGCTGGCTGGCGTGTCTCCCGGCCTGTGTGGCAGGGGAGCAGCCTGGAGCGGTACCGCGGGCGGCTTTCCACGGCGGAGCCGCCACAGGAGTCCCAGTGTACGTTTTCAGTAGAGTTCCCTGGAGGCAGAGCACCAGGGATTAGGGTGAAGGTTCAAGGGCAGCAACCTCTCCTCTGGAAGGCCAGGAGAGAAGGAGTAGTTGGTTAATAAATCACTTAACACGGAGGATGAAACATAGAGCAGCCTGCTAACTCCCTGGGAGCGGTGGGATGTGGAGGAGGCGTGGGGTGCTCCAGAGGAAGGCTCACCTGGAAAGATGCCCAGCCTCCTGCCTGCAGCCTCTGAGCACCTTCTGCTGGTGCTGGTATTGTTCTCATCTTTGAGAGAGACCTTTCCTCCTCCTTCTCCCCTACTTCTCTCCTTCACTCTTACTGAGCTCCTCTTTTGCTTTAATGGTACAAAAATGTTGTCTAGTGCACACGAGGTGACTTTGAGCATCTGGGAGCCATCTCTGCTGCAGCAAAGGAGACAGGCAGAGCTGCTGGGTAGACAGGTTGAGAAATCCTGTGCCAGGCTCCTCAGGGATGAATCGAGTGGCACCTCCTGCTACTGGAAATAGAAATGTTTTGGTTGGCATTTGCGTCATGAATTTGTTGATGTTGTTTTAAGCTGCGGGTTTCGGGAAGGGCAAAGAGATTGGGTCAAACTCAATGGTGCTGGCTGGAGGTGGTACCCAGGCAGAGCTGGTGCCAGAACCTCCCTCTGCTGTCCCTGCTTTGAAAACAGCAGCTCACAGGGTCTTCCTTCCCTTGGCACAGAGCTTCAGTCCAGCTTTCTTTGTGAGAATGCAATTCAGATGAATATAACCTGTATTTATTTAAAAATGCAAGTATCTGGGACTAACAACAGAGATATTAATTAATGCAGATTGTGTCTGATTTTTGTCACACTAATAGCCAGTTGCTAAGTGTTCAGCAGCAGTTTCCCTTAAGTGGGTTTCTTATACCAGCCCTTCTGTTACTCCCATGGTTAGGACAAGATGAGTTTAAGATCTGAGTTTGGGAGGGAAAAGGACATTCTTCTATGTATTATCAGTGTTCCTGACAGGTGCTCCAAGCAGACCTAAAGGGACATGCTTAATATCAGGCTGAAGATGTCTTTGAAGGGACTGATATAGTTTTGTTTGTTAGGTTTCTGATAGTGAGGATAAAAGTGAGAACTACATTATGATGGAATTGATTGAAAAAGGAAACAGTTGTAGATCTGGAGCTCAAGGTCCTGCCTGCTGGAGTAGGGGTGTGCAGCAGACAGGGCTGCAGCAGGTGACACAGTGATCAAAGGCAGTGAAGACAAGACAAAGCAGTTGGCCAGCATGTTCACTGTCTGTGGCAGACTGGTATATTTACTGAAGGCCATAATTCAGTCTCTTCGTTGCTTTTCATAGGTAGGAGCTTCACCCCCACAGCCCAGCTTATTTTGGCTTTCAGACTATAACAGAGTTGCTCTCACTACCTCCTTTTTACAACTTCATTGTGTCCATAAGTGAAAAGGAGGAACAATAAGCAAAGGAAAACTTACCTTTCTAAGTGTTCGACAGTACTGAACAAAAACAAGTGGAAGAGCTGCACAGTGGTGGTACAGCAGAGAAAGGTGATGGCAGCCTGAGGGAGGCAAGCACCGATTGCGTTCTGCACTGCAGAGACATGAAGCCAGAGGCTCAGGTCGGGTGTGGCTGCCCAGCAGCTTGGGGCTCTGGCTGGCACTCTCCTGCCCTCCACCTCCAGTGTGTTCGATTCTTACATCTCACTACTGCCTTTGCCTTGCAGCCTGTGGGGAGGACCTCAGTTTCATGTCCTGCTCTGCTATCTAATACTATGCACCATAAAGAATGCTCTGAGAATTGCCAGGATTGCGCTCCTACTTTGGGAGCTCTTAATTTTGTTTGTAGTCCTGTGTAACTTTAATGTCTTGCACTCTTCCCTTTAGTGGTTATGAAAACATAGGGGCCACACTTCTTCCCCCTTTCAGGATTGTCAGCTCTCTCAGCTCATCTCCTGGCCGCCCTTGCTGCCTCTCTGCCCCGGACTGCAAGGCATTTGAGTTTTTGTTCATCTACATTTAGCCCTGTATCCAGGGCTAAACTATAGTAGTTGCTCTATCACCTCATGACTCCCCCCCAGCTGAGAAGGGGTACTGGGAAAAGGAGAGGATGGGTTGAAATGAAAACTGATCTAATGAAACAGCAAAACTAATACTGATGCAAATATAAAGCATAGAAAGTCGTAGTCAGCCCAGAGAATGTGCAGCAGTCACAAAAAACAGGAAGGCAGTACTCAGGAGTAGAACAGTAAGTGAGACCCTACAGGAATGGGGAGGAGCAGGACCAGGAGAAGCCCCAGGCAGGAGGACCTGCTGTCCTCAGCAAACTTCCCCCTCTGTAATGAGTGTGACATTTATGATATGGGATACACTTGTGAACCAGCTTGGGCCAGCTGCCCTGGCTGACTCCAAACTGCTAATGGCCTATGATTCTATCCCAGTGAAACTGGGACACTGTTCCACTTGGTATCACCTTCTACCAACACTCTGTTTCTCTCCACCCATCATTTCCTCTGCCTGATCTACTTTTGATCTTGCAAATGAGCCCTTGTGCCATCTTGAGATGTTACTGGCAAGAGCTTCTTCTCTGCCTGAGATTATCATCTCCATTGGAGGCGGCAGGATGGTGCTCAAACCTGTTTCTTGGGTGCTTTAGCACTAGGCTGTGGATGGCAGAGGTGGGTGATCCCTTCTGTAGTCCCCACCACAAGGGTGGTAGTCCCTCAGAGAGGGCTGGGAGAAAGCTGAGGATATGATCACTTTCACCCTCCCTGGTTAAACCAGAGATGGTGAGTTTTGGTCTTCAGATGTTGCCCTGCCCAGCAGCTGGGTTGCTCAGCGTCTCCAGCTTGTCACGTACATGCCAAAACTCACTACAGCTCCTTTTGCTCTGTTATTTTCCCTTTTTACAATTTTTCTGATGCCAAGATGTCAGAATAATTACTAGCTGTCTCTGATGTAGTTACTGATCCTGCTGTAGAGCCAGAGGAGGGAAATCTCCACGCTCTCTCTTTGCAGCCTCCCTGGCCAGCCTGAAGCACACCACCACATACTGCTAGAATTTAAACTAGTCCACAGGCTTTAGTGTCTCACAGCTCCTCATGACCCCTGTCTCACAAACACTCTTGTCCCCTCTGCTTTTCAAGGTAAAGTGAGAATTAAGGTTTTGTTCTTATTGCACATCTGTGCTTAGATGTCCTGCTGACTTCTATTTCAAACAGCAGCTTTCTGGGGCTGAATTATGAAGGTCTTATTAAGATAGGTATCCATCTTCTTGAAGCTGATGGTCCTTGCTCTGAGATCTAGCTTTGCCTTTGGCCTTTCCTATTGCATTTGCAAATGCCTGTCAGAACAGGAGCTTGGTGTAAAACCACGGAGTGCTGCCTGCTTAAGTAGCTGAGATTCCAGTCCGTTATAATGTGTATAGGCTTTCCCGACTTGCAGCGACTGCCTTGTCTGGCATTTGGCTCTGAAATATGCAGCTCACAAAATAAAGGCTAAGCAATAAATATTGACTGAGTAACATAGCACTGGAGAGTTTCTTTAACTGCATCAAAAGCTTTTAGAGCTGCTGTTGTGGAAGGGCTACTGACAATAATTCTCTGTGAGAGCAGAGAACAGCCTCCTGTAGCCCTTAGCCCTTGCAGAGCGTCCTGGGTTTTGACTGCAGGGTGTATGTCCTCCAAGGAACTGACGGCAGTGATCAGACCTCTGGTAGACAGTCTGTCTTGCATGAGCAAATTCTGAGCCTGAGATGCTTCGTTAGAAAGGCAACAGGGTCTTTTTTTCCTCAAGAGGCTGTGGTTTGACAGACCTACGAGACTATTTCACTAGATGTCCTACATCCAAACTATAGTTTTCTGTAGTAAAAGTTACTTGAACTGTATGTTCTGTTCTGCTACAGTGATATTCGATTGCCAGGGATTTTTTGGCCTTGTCATGACTCCAACGCTAACTCTCCTCTCACACGTGCATGCTGTGCTATGTCAGGACATAACTAATGGTTTCTCATGCTTTGAATCTAAAGTGAATTCCTAATATTTGCCACACCTTATCTCTAGACACCTGATAACTCAGATCTGATAGGTGGTGCTTGACTTTTTAGGTACAGTTTACAAATTCTGGCATGTAGCACCTTGACGGGGATGTTTCACAGGGCGATGGCTGAATCCTGGACATTAACTCTGGCGTGCAGGATGCGGCCGGGGGCAGGAGCTGGTGTGCTCCCCGGCGTACCCCCGCATCCCGCTCCGGCTGCTCTGGCAATGGGATCGCCCGTCGCAGCGCCGGCAGGCACCCGCGTCTTCCCGTCCGAAAAAAGGCGGCCGCGCCTCTGCCTAGCCCGCTTGGGCCCTGCGTTCGCCCGGGAGAAGTTCCTAGGCGGGCTGCGGGCTCGGGG
>NW_008627878.1:0-16032 GCF_000691845.1 Merops nubicus | reverse complement strand
CAACCCAACAGGCAGTGCCCAACACCCTCCCCCAAGGGCAGCCAAGGCTTTGGGTGAGTCTCACCAACCTCCATGTCCTGACCCCTCCCAAGGGGCCAGTCCTGAGGTGGATGTTGTTGGGATCTAACACAAACTGCTCTGGGACAGGAGAACACTGCAACACCAACTTTGCCCTCTGCAGTGTGAGTAAATATCTCTTGCCCCCCCAAATCCCAAAAGCCCACGGTCTGTGGGTGACAAAATTGTTGTGTTTTCATCCTACACAGCACCCAGTGCTGGTGTTTTAACTTCTGAATCAGGCCACTGGGTTCTGAAGGCCTCTGCAGCATCCCAGCTGTGGCATCTCAGGCCCTCCACACAGGATGTTCCATGGAGGAGCTCCTTCCAGAGGGCCCAGCAGAGACAGGACACTGGCAAACGAGGAGCCACAGCCCTCAGCAGCATGTTGCAAGGAAAGGTTTTCAATAGATGTGAGCAGCTCAGTGGGTAGATAAACAGGAGCCCCTGTTTCCTTCCTGTTCCATGGCTGGAAAACCCACAGCCCCTTCCTGTGGAAAGGGAAGGAGGGTGGAGAGCCCACGGCACTGGGGCTGCCCCAGGGAACCTCTCCTCCCCATTGCAAAGAGGTGAGATGTTTCCACTGCTGCTGAGAACTCCTGGTGCTGATCAGGGAAATGCCCAAAGGCCACAAAATGCCACCCCAGGACATTTTAACAGCCTGGGGCAAGAACTGGGGAACCTTCACACCAGCCTCCAACAGCAAAGAGCATCTTTCAGATGGACCCTGCATCCCTCAGGAGCACAACTGTGACCAAACCAAACTGACTTCAGGGGAAGTTAAAACACCCAAATAGCTTTTGAGATCTGTGCCAAAATGCTCAAGGATTCAGAAGAAGCCCCCAGTTAGTGGTAGCTGAATGTGCTCCTGCTGCAGCTTGGTCCAGGGGAGCTGAATGAAGGTTTCTGGAAGCTTTCACACCCAGGAGAGTGATACAGGGATGAAGCAAAGCCAGATGGCCAAACCTCTGTCTCCTCACCCTTACCCTGCTCTGGGCACAGCTCCTTCCACCTCCAGCTGCAATCCAAGCTGTCAGCCCCACTTCACAGAAGGAAGTCAGCCCACAAGTATCATCCTACTGCTAGAAGACAAATCTCTGAAGGGAAACAAGGGGAGAAATATTTCCTTCCTCTTGCTCCCCTCTGGATAACCAGACAGGCCACTGCTGCAGACACCCCTGGTACCAAACACAGGGGAAACCTCAGAGCAGCCAGGGACACAGCACAACGATGACCCACATTTGGAACCTGGGCTGTGATTCAGGGCTGACCACTCAAATGACAGTTTTCCTTGCTCTGAAGAGTGCTGGAAAACTGCCACAGATGAGAATCATTTGGGTCAGGGGACAGAGCAGCAGCTTGGCCGCAGCTATTTCACAACCACATGAGGAAAGTTATGAAGAATAAACCTGCTATGAAAGCACACAGGGAATCCTTAGCTGCCCTTTGAGAGGGAATTTTAAACTCACTGGCCCTTCTAATAAAAGCCAAATGGACTTGCAGCCTCTCTCCACGACCTGCTGTCACCTACCAACCAAAAGACAGTGTGTTTTTTGGCACGGCCTCTAGCAGCAGGTTGGAAGTTGGCTGCTCACAGCCTAGACTGGAGCTCCCCATCACGTTGAGGATTTGCATCATTGTTTTGACAGCCTCAGCTTTAAGAGGAAACAAAACCCTGTGCTCAACAGCCCTCAGCCAGGAGAGTGTCACTGCAGATCTGCAGGGACTGTCCTCCTTTGCTGGAGCTCTGGCTCTTTCTGATGCCTGCTATTTCAGTCTACCAAACCCAAATTTTAATTAAAAGGAAGAGTCCCATTTAAGCCCTGCTCTAGCCTTGCTAATTAAAGATAAGCTGACAGGAGCTGAAAGGGAAAAATAAACCAGGTCTGAAAAGTTTGACAGTCAGAGAGGAGCCTGAGCTCCTAAGTAGGTTGAAACCCTCCCAGTGGGAGCTCCACGTGTTGTCCAGCCCCAGGTTTCTAAGTTAGGTCCTGGTCCCTGTGTAGAGCTGATGGACTCCTCTGAGGGTAAATCAGAGCACCCCAGCTGAGATCCCACCCAAAGGGTAAATCACAGCACCCCAGCTGAGATCCCACCCAACTTCTCTGGCAGCACACAAGAATTGACCCCGAGGCTGGCAGGCAGATGCAGAAAGTGCTCCTCTCTCTGTGTTCCTAATGAAATGTCTCTCCTCTGCTGCAGGCTCATCACTCCTTCCCAACCCCAAGGGGCTGAGAGCTGGTATGGACTTCCAGGTGACTTCTTTGTCCCAAGCCACCATGCAGAGCTGAGCCATGCTGCAGCAGGGGAAGCTCAGCACAGCAGAGCTGCTCCATTCCTCTGCAAGGACTGCACTGCTTTCCCTCAGTGATGCTCTACTGGTAAAATTTCATTGTTATCCCAAGAGATGGTTTTAACAGGGAGAATCTTTTAGATGGGAAAATCTGAAAGCCTTTCAATACACCAAGCCATCATCTCTCATGATGTTCAAGCCTTATCATCTCGACAGGAACTGTGCACGTATCAGTGCTGGATCTCCAGCCTTAGCTGCTCTCAGTCAGACCAGAGTGGAAACACTTTGAAGGTGCCAGAATCTCCCCCACCCACTCAAAACGTGGTTGTTTCCAGGCAGATGTAGGTGTAACACAGGACACAGTACAAGCTGTGTGCAGATAATGCTTCTCTGCTGCCAAAACCAGCTGCCAACTGGGTTAAAATGGGGCTGGGGCAACCACCAAGAGCCGTGTGGGAGAGATCTGCAGGTTAAGTCCTGCTCCAGCCTCCCCCTTTTACAGGTGAGCACTGTAGCAGTGGCCCTTAGGAGGAGACAAAAGAGAGGGTTTGTTGTTGTTTGGTGGGTGGTTGAGGTTTTGGGGATTTTTTTTTTGGTGGGGTGGGTTTTTTTTTAAACTCCTAGGAATTCTCTTATCAGTACAGGTAAAGGGAGATGAAGATTAACAAGACTTTGGAATTTCTCTTTGCAATTCAGAGCCTGGTGCTCTTACAGTCAAGGTAGGGACCACTCCTCAGTGCCACTCTGAAAGCAAAGCCAAACAGAGCAGAAGAGACCACCAGGAAAAATGGGAATTGAGATCCAGCTTGAAATCCTTGGCTAAAGATGCTGCCAACTGCTTTAAAACACATCCAGAGCAGGAGAAACACAACAGAGCCATGAAACCCAGTTTCCTACAGGAGTACCATTCACAGCCAGCCTGCCTCAGGCTGGCTGGGGAATCCAGAGGCCAAATTCTGCAATGAGCAGTTGCAAATGGCAGGGGCCTGAGTGGAAACTGCATCCTCTTGCTAGGAGCTGCACGTGGGCTCTTGTTCCCCGAATTAAAAGGAGTGCAGGGTGCTTGATTGCATCTTGGCTCTTGATTACCAAGGCACCAGCAGACAGAATTAAACAGTTGGCTTCCTGGCCTATTTAGCATCCTTTGTGTGACAGGTTAGAGGGTAGGCAAGGCTCAGGAGATGGTTTTTCAACAGCAGAATCTGATTTTTTAATCTTTTAAATATTTTTTTTAATTATTTTGTTTTGTCAAGACATTTGCAGTGGGGGAAATAAGGTTTCCCAGAAATCAGGCCAAGCTCCAGAGGCAAAAACAAGCAGTGGAAGTGTATGGCCAAGGAGCTCTGCACGAGGTTCTGAGGCAGCTGCCATAGCAACTGCTGTTAAAGAAAGAATTAGAGCATCCTTCCTGGAAGCAGGAAAACTCCCAGTCAGGAAGCCTGAGGATGGAATGCAAAGCCAAATAAAGGAGGCTGAAGAAAAGCAAGGAAAATATGGAAAAATATGCAGAACTGAATGAGAAGCAGGGGCCACTCCCACAGGTAGATGGGCTCTTCTGTTATGGAGCTGCCTATAAATACACTAAGATACCTAACTCCAGCCTCATTAGCAAGCATTTTAGATACAGTTGATCCTGCCTTGGGGCAGGAGGTGGATTACATGACCTCCCAAAGCCCTCTCAACCTCTATTTTCCATGATTCTAGGAGGAAGAAATCCACACCAGCTGAGCTGGCCCCAATCCAGGAAGGCAGGAATTTAAATCTCAGGGGTAAAAAAAAAAAAATAGAATAGATTTAATCCATTTTTCCAGTTCTCCTTGACCAGGAAATTGGGCAGAAAGCAAAGCCTGCAGGCCCAGCTTACAGCCAAGTTCTCCTGTCCAGAAGCTATACCTGAGCACTGGGTTTTCAGGGCCAAGCAGCCACGTGAGCTCCAGCCCTGCAAGGAGGCTCCACCTTCAAGCCCACTCCTTTGCCCAGCAACACTCACCTGCACAGGAGAGCTGGATACTTGGCTGCAGAGCTGTGTCTTTCATGGTGGGTTGGTTTAGGTGTTTTTTGGGTTTTTTTTTTTGACAAAATACACTTGAAACCAGGATGATGTTGGAAAATGTCAGGTACCGGCGAGCTCTCACCAGGCTGGTGTCTCACATCCCTTTGGCAGAACTGGGTTAAATATGCCAAGGCTCAGGCTGGGAGGTTCTGGCTTCCACTCTTGGCAGCCTGGAGGCATCACAAAACAAGCAGCCATCCAAGGCTGCCTCCACGTCCTGGGAAGCTGAGCAGGCAGGACAGGGAAGGGGAAGGTCAAACGCCAGGGTTGCCACGCAGATGCCCGGGCTCCTGCCTGAGCTCTGGCCCCATGGATGATGGCAGTGGGGCTGGCAGAAGTCCTGGGGCTCCCCGTGGGGGTGGCTGCTGCCTCCTGAGCTCCCCCCACTGCGAGTTGGCCGGGCAGGGTGTGCAGAGCAGATGGTGACCTCACATATCCTACCTACTGCACCTCTCCTGCACAGCCCCCAGCACCAGCCTGGCCCCCCAGGGCCCACGTCTCCTTCCCAACTGGAAAATTCATGGCTGCTTTAAGAAACAGCCACCAACAATACCCATAAACCAAAGAGAAGCCCAGTTTGCATTCATGCAAGCAACCAAGGAGATGTTGGTTCTGGATTTCCCCTCCAAAACACATTGCAGCCAAATTTTAGAAGCCAGTTCAGAGGTTTAAGCCACTTCTAGTAAAGAAACAGAATTTGAGGCTGGCAGCAGCCATTGGCCAATCCTCATCTGACTTAAAGCACAGTGAATCCAAACAGACCATCCTTACTGGAGGGACAAGGAGTTTGAATCCAAAGTTTATTCATTCTCTTGCAATACTGTCATAAGATACATGAGAAATATTTTCAGTAGTATCAGAAAGTGTGGAACCAGACACCAAAATGATGTGAAACAAACCCACTGCCATCACACAAGCCAAGAAGAACGTGAAGGTGTGAGGAGAAGGATGTGCCCATGGAGGTTGGGAGCAGGCAGCCAGGTCTGCAAGAGACTGGGGGTGGTGGTGTTTAAATTTGGATCCAAAAGAATTCCAGCCAGGATCTCTACAATCATTGTTTCTTAGCAAGGGCAGACAGAACGTGCACACAACAAGTCAGACACCCAGAGGGGCTTGAAAAAAACCCATAAAATCATTAAGGTTGGAAAAGACCTCTAAGATCATAGAATCATTTAGGTTGGAAGGGACCTCCAAGATCATCAACTCCAACCATCATGAAATCCAACCATCACCCAACACTACCATGACCATTAAACCACATCCCCAAATGTTTAAGCTGACCCTGGATTTGGAGAGGGGCTCACAGTAAAACTTAAGATGGACTTTCAGCACTTCATGTCCAAACTGATCCTGGCTGGAATTTTTTTTCCAGCAAAATTAAAACATCACCCCCCCCTAGCCTCTTGCAGACCCTGCTACCCACTCCCAGCCTCCATGGGCACATCTTTCAGCTCTCAATTCCAACCAGGAAACCTGGCATCTCAAGCTCTTATGGAAATCACTTTCCCACTTGATTGAAACTTCAGGAAGTCAGAGGGATAAAAAAAAAATTCTCTACTTGTTATGACAACAGAGAAAGCTGCAGATTCAATATTGCTTGTGCTCCCAGATGCCATCTAGTCAGCTGCCATATGCAAGCCACCCCGCCTTGGCATCGCCTCCAGATGGCATGAAAAAGCCAAAGAAAGTGTGGCCAAATATCTGAATCTGCTTTTGGAAGCCATACCAACCCCCATTAACAAAATTAACAAGCCCTCCTCGTTGCCAAGGGCTCCCAGGCCCAGCTTGATTTCCACACCTTTGGGGTTTAAAACTCCCCAAAAACGCCTTTGTCATTCAGTCAGAATTGAAAGTTTCTGTTCAAGTCATTTCCCCAACTATCCAGACTGCTAGTGATAAAAGAGATTTTTTTTTTCAGAGCTCTTCAAAGGGCACAAAACCCAGGAGAAAAATCTTCTCAGACAGATAAATGCCCTCGCTCAGACTCGGCCACAGGAACCCCATGTAAAAAGCTTCAAGAGACTCAAAATGTGGGTGGAAAATTAAGGCATCTCATAAAAGGTTTTTAGTAACAAGGGAACAGATCACATCAACTTGGAAAGGTTAAAGAAAGCAATTTATAGACACTAATTAGGGCCTCTTTTGAAAGTGCCTTTGCCAGTGACAAGGTTGGGTTTATTCCAGAGAGGTGCAGAGGGAGCGCAGGAGGAGCTGCCTGGGGATGGCTCCTCAAAGGGTTTTACAGGCTCCTCATTACAGCACATGGACAGGAGATTTAAGGGTCAGCAAAGGGAAGCGTGGGGGGTGAATTTACATGAATAAGCTGGGCAGTGCTTACACCCTCCCCAGGGAAATCCTCTTGGCACCAGCACAGGCCCCGAGCCACCCAAGCGCTGCCACCAGGAACTGTCGTGCTGGGTGCCAGGCCCAAGGTCACCAAACCTGAGTCCTCACCTGGGTGCCAGGCCCAAGGTCACCAAACCTGAGTCCTCACCTGGGTGCCAAGCCCAAGGTCACCAACCCTGAGGCCTCACCTGGGTGCCAGGCCCAAGGTCACCAAACCTAACTCCTCACCTGGGTGCCAAGCCCAAGGTCACCAAGCCCAAGTCCTCACCTGGGTGCCAAGCCCAAGGTCACCAAACCTGACTCCTCCCCTGGGTGCCAAGCCCAAGGTCACCAAACCTGAGTCCTCACCTGGGTGCCAAGCCCAAGGTCACCAAACCTGAGTCCTCACCTGGGTGCCAGGCCCAAGGTCACCAAACCTGAGTCCTCACCTGGGTGCCAAGCCCAAGGTCACCAAACCCATGTCCTCACCCACTCCCTGGCTCCCCAGTGGCCAGGAGCTGCAGGGTTACACCTCTGCAGGAGGGCTGGTTTCTGCCCTGCTCAGCTCAGACCAGGTCCTGCTCACAGGATGAAGTGCCAGAAGGTGGGAGCTGAAGGACTCTGCAGCAATGCTGCTGGGGGCAGGCAGCTCTCGTGGGGAGCAGGAGAAACCAGGGCACCTCCTGTGCTGCTGGAAGGTGAATCCATCCTTTGGGGGCTTCACATCTCCCCTGGCTGGCCGAGGGGGGCACAGCTGCCCCCCAACTAACACCAACACCTCCAGCTTCTGCTGCTGGAGGGGAAGCCCCCCCTGCAACGGGGCTGGGTCTGCAGGGGGCCTCCCAGCAGCAAATGCCACATGTCTGGAGCAGCAGCCACTTGGGGCACCTCTGGGATCTCTTGTCTGGATTTACGGCTCAGCAGCTCCTCTCCCTGTGCTCTGGGGCTGTTTTGGGGGAGCTCAGTGATGCAGAAAGGCCTGGATGTGACAGCCCTGCAGCAGGGGCTGCTTTGGGGAGATGAGGTGCTGCCCTGGGACAGCAGGACCAGACACCTCCCCACCAGTCCCTCACCTTGCAGGATGGCCTCCAAGGGCCACAACCTCCAGCAGCCCTCCCAGTTCCCTTGCTGCTGGGACTGTGGCTGATGCAGCATTGCTGTGGTGCACGATGAAACACCTCTCTGCAGAGCCTCAGGGCAGCCCAGAGCTTGTACCCAGCACTGCTGCTCCCTGCAAGCTCTGCGTGGACCAAGTGTCCTCCCCTTCACACCATCCCCCTGCAGCCCCCTCAGATCCTGCCCAGAGCTGGGGGAGGGCTTGCACCCATTTCCCCTCACACTGCTGCCTGTGTGATGTCCCTCCCAGCTCAGGGTCCAGTGAGGCAACTGGGAGTGCTTGGCTCCCACCTTGGAGCTCACCCATGAGCTGCCTACACCCACTATCAGCCTTCCAAACCCAAGGTCCCAGCCAGCATGCTGCAGCCTAGGGGCAACCCTGCCCTCCAGGGGCACATCTGCCCTCCAGCGGCACACTTGCACTCCCTCTGCCCTCCAGGGGCACCCCTGCCCTCCTTCACTCACTCTCCCTGCTCCCATCTGCCACCAGCAGTGTGCTCCCTGGGCCTGTCAGCAGGGATCCAAAGGAGCTTTTAATAGCAGCGTGCTGCTAAACCTGGGATATTTTGACAGAGCTGCTGCAGAAGAGGTGAGGAACGAGCAGGCAGGAGCTGTCACCCTGCCACAGCTCCCACCCACGCCCGGGCCCCTTGTCTCCAGCCCTGCTTCTCCACCACGCTCAGAGGCAGCAGCTCTGAAGGCACCCAGACACCCCCACACTCAGCAGCCATAGCCAAACCTGCACAATCCTGGACTGCCTACATGGCAAAGAAATCCTCTTCTCCAAGGCTGTCACATCTGCAGAGCTAGAGGGGTCACAGCTAGGTGGGAAGCTGGGCTGGCTCAGCCTGGTGGCCGTGCCACCAGTGGCAGAAGTGGGGGGGAGGGAAGGTGCTGCTCTCTAAGTTACATCTGGGTGAAGCTGTAGGACAAGGACAGTGAAATCAGCACATCCAGGTCCTCAGGGACACAGGGCTGCTCCCTGAAGAGCAGGGCAAGGTTTGGCACCTAGCAACTCCATCCCACGGGGTTTCAACCACCACCTCCATCAGAAGGTCACAACAGAGCAGAAGACACCCTCTGGACAAAGAGCAACTCACTCACTCTTTCTTTTCCCCATTTTCATTGCACAGTGCCTACTACCACCCCCTCAGCCCACTCCAGCAGTGGGAGTGTTACAAATAACCACAAAAGAACAGAAAAAGGGCACTTTTTTCTGGCACAGGGCTCAGAGGTGGCACGTGCAGAGAGCTGCACCCCCAGCTCTCTAACCTTTCCCACACCAACTTCTCAATTTCTCCATCATTTCTATCTTACCACCCCCTCCACTTCCCACATGGAAACAAAAGCTGAGTCATACACTGAAATGATCACCTGGGACCCCCCAAAAGCCCACAGATTCCCTCGTGTTGGCCTCAGGCACTTGATGAGGAATCTTCCCAGGTTGGCATCTGGGTTGGGCTCTGTCCTCCCCATCATACTGGTCCCACAGCACAGAGCAGGGGCAGAACCTCCCCACACACCATTTTTAGGACTTTGACCACAAAATAAATCAAACTTAAAAACTTCAGGCATCTGACAAATCCAGCTACACAGGGGAAGTGCCTGTGGCACCAGGGATATCGTGCCCCTGGACTCAGCACTGGTGAGGTCCCACCTCAAATACTGGGTTTAGTTTGGGGCTCCTCCAGGAAGGACCTTGAGGGGCTGGAGCGTGGCCAGAGAAGGGCAACAAAGCTGGGGAAGGGTCCAGAGCACAAGTCTTGTGAGGAGAGTCTGAGGGACCTGGGATTGTTGAGCCTGGAGAAAAAGTGAGCCTGGAGCAAAGGAGGCTCAGGGGAGACCTTCTGGCTCTGCACAGCTCCTGACAGGAGCCTGGAGCCAGGGGGGGGTCGGGCTCTGCTCCCAAGGAACAAGGGACAGGACAAGAGGAAAGGGCCTCAAGTTGCCCCAGGGGAGGTTTAGGTTGAATATTGGGAAAAACATCTTCCCTGAAAGGGTTGCCCAGGGCTGTGCCAGGCTGCCCAGGGCAGTGGTGGAGTCCCCACCCCTGGAGGGGTTTCCAAGCCGTGGAGATGTGGAGGGACACGGGTCAGTGGTGATTTGGCAGGGCTGGGGGAACGGTTGGACTTGATGATCTTGAAGGGCTCATCCAACCAGCATGATTCTACAATTCTGGGATATGGCCCCTGCCCTCTCCAGCCAGAGATGCTGATTTTTCACCAAGCAGGGAAGTGCCTTTATCACACTGGTGTAACCAGGATCAGGTTGGAAAGAGCAACCAGTGCTTAAAGCCCAGTGCCTGGGCTGGCCTCAGGCAAGAGCTCAACGTGACCACGGTACCAACAGACCTGCAGCAATGGATTTGCCCTTACAGTGAAGCTCTGAGCTGAAAGCTCAACTCCTGCAGCCCAGCAGCAAAGCACCCATGTCCAAATGTGGTGCAAGATCATCACCCACAGGAGCTCTGACACCAGGCATGGTTAATGCCTCAACACACACCAGCCCTGCTCCCTCAGAGTGCACGACCACCCTCCACCATGCCACGTACTCAAACACCTCCAAGATCTCTGCATCTCTCACAAAACAAGCAAGCACTTGCAAGGCAGACAGGGAAGGAGCTTTCCTCCTTCCAGACTGCCCAGACCCAAGCCAGAAAGGATAACTACAAGGCTGGGCCTCTCACAGACCCCTTGGCTCCACTGCACCCTCCAGCTGCACGAGGAGGATGATGGAATGAATGTGATCCACCTCCACACCATGACCTCTCACTTCCAGGTGGGCAGCTGGGTACAAAACCCAAAGCCAGGCCCTGCCAAGGACCTGCCAGCACAGGCAGAGGTGAGACAAGCCATGCATCTGTCAGGCAACACCAGAAGACATAATTCCACAGTAGGGCTCTACTTGGCTTCACTGTTGGGGCTTTCCTAGAAAATGACAATGGCTCAGAGTGAGAAATACAGGTTCAGTGGAGCAAAGAGCTGCAAGCAACTGTTAAACCTCTAAAGCAAGGAAGAACCAAACAAAAGCCTGCAGATTCCAGGGCATTATCACAGGTCTGCTCTCCCAAATGCACGTGAAGCCACAGCAGAGCTTGGCAAATGCCTTAACACCACCCAGGCAGGCAGCAACATTCTCCACCAAAGCCCTCTGTGCCCAAAGAGGTGCAAAACACACCCAGGAGGACAAGTTACGGTGCACAAAAGGCCTTCTCAGGATGAGGGACATGAGTTTGGGGAGGTTCCTCACAGGAGAATAGGAGGTTCTTGCCTCCTCAAGCCTATGCTGCTTCTTGCAGAAGATGCTGGAGACCAGAGCAACACTCACCAGCAGAGATGCAGCTCAGCTGGCCTGGTTTCCTAAACATCTCCCTTCTCTCTACCACACCAAGGGATGAGGAAGATCACACTAATTTCACTACCTGGTAACCACAAAGGCTATTTCAGGTCTTCTCCAAGAAATGTTTTTACTTCCCTGCAGAGCAGCAAGCTCTGGCCCCGCAGAGCTTACAGGGATCCCCCTGTGCTGAGCTTCATGGACATGGACTTTCAGACAGTATTTCCCCACTCCCTCCAGATTTTGAGATAAAAGCACAGCTCTTTGACTCATTGACATCATGCCATTAAACTCTTTTCTGAACAATCTGCAGCTCCTTTGAGAGGACACACAGAGTAAAGCCCTTCCCTGCAGGGCTCTGAACTTCTGAGGGAAGCCCTCCTACACTCCTGGAGCTCTGAATCCATCCCCCCAGAGCAGGGGAGCTGAGGAGATTCACACTGACACGTAAATCCCTGCAAGAAACTTCCACAAAGCCACAAAAAGAGGCAGAGCCAGAAGGCAAAGTGTTCCACACCTTCTGTAAGCAGGAAGTGTGAAGAGGAGCGAGCTGCAAGCTGCCGCTCTCCCCACACCTCAGTGGGAGCTCCAGCACTTCCCTGGCATCCACACACCCACTCCTGGTGCCCATCTAGGTAACGCAGGTGTCACCCAGTGCTTTGAGGGCACCACAGCCACGTCAGAGCTGCCAAGGCTCCGGAGATCAATGCCACAGCAAGGGCAGCCCAGTCCCTGGATGCCAACACAGATGCCTCCACGCTCCACAGCGCTACAAGCACCTCATCTGTAGGCACAGAAACTGCCAGACACAAGTGCCATACCTTCCTCCAAGTCGTTCCTCAGAGAGGCCTCCAGCAGAGCAACGCTGGCTTCAAAAGACACTTTCTTCCTGTTGACAGCATTTCTCTTCTTCTCGTGCTTCCTCTTCTTGTGCTGCATCTCCTTCTCGTACTGCGCCCACTTCTTCAGCTGCTGAGCCCTCCTCTTCTGGGCTGCCCGCAGCCTCTCCAGCGTGGGCACCTTATCCAGCAGCTGCAGCTCTGTCAGGAGGTCCACGTGGGCATCCATGGCTTCTGCTGAGGGGGAGGAGGTGAAGGGTGTCCCAGCAGGAACCGATGTCCCACCACAGGTCCTCGGGATGGCAGCCGCCTGCTGCTATACCAGCATCCTGAGGCCAAGCTGGGAAGGGCCCATCCTGCTGTCCAGTGAGAATAGGCTGGAAACCTGAAATGAGGAGGAGAGTGTGAGGGATCACGTCTCACCATCCCATGCACACGAGTGGGTAAGAGCAGCCTGTTGGAAAACACAACAGGCAGCTTTTACCCCCTCAGAATGCAGCTCGCTTAACTGCACTTCCATTGCCTGGTTGTTCTCACTGGCCTTTGTGATGCCACCCTTCACCAGCTCCAAATACCCAAACCAACCCTCTTGATTTAGTTTTAGTGTGCAGTTCCTCCACATCTAGAGCTCAAGGTAGCCCTTAGGAGCAGGAGAAAGTCTTAATGAGCAAAGGTCGTAGAATCACAGAATGGTTTGGGTTGGAAGAGACCTCAAAGATCATTTGGTATCATTCCTGAGACAGCTCAGGAGAGGGTCAAGCACTGAGGCACATCCTTGCCTCCAGCTGGGCCCTTCCAGTGTGACCACCAATGGTGCTGCAGCATCCCCAGCTGCACAACACTGACTCCTACCAGCACCTGCTTCCCTGAAGCACTTTGGTGTCAGCAGCAAAGCACCAAGCAGAGAGGACCAAGACTGCAGTGGCAGAGCCCAGGGCAGCCACGGCCACCAGAGGAGTCCATCCCAGAACAAGGAACCCAGAAGACAGAGGCTGGAGGCACGTGGAGCTACCTGCCCAGTGCCCTGAGGTCAGGCAGGTTGTCCCAGAGCAGCTCTACCCACCAGGAGCATCATCTGCACTCTTCTACATCATCCACTGGCCTCTCCTCACCCCAGCCCTCACCAAGGGCAGATGGTTAACACGTGGCTCCCAGGGAGGCATCACTAGCACTCAAACCACCTCAGCTACTTATAAAAAACAGGGGTTAGTGTTCATTTCTCCCTTCCTTCAGCTTTTCCCTTCACCACACACCAGCTCACTCTAGTTTTGCTGCACAGGCTCCACGAGCACAGCAACAAGAGCAGTTCAGTCACAGCTCCAGCCCCTTGGTGTGACCACATCAGAGGCCTCTGAGCAGCACTACCCACAGAGTGATCAACCTGGGCAGCCCTGGGCAACTGCCCTGTCATCTGCTGCACACAGAGAAGAAATGTCCCAGATTTAGGGAGCAATCCAAGAGGCAAAGGTGCATTTGAAATAAAGCCAATGTCATGAGCAAGCTGAATGAATCCCTTCCAAACAGACCCATGCAGAGCACATGGAATGGTGAGGTGAGTAACCCTGAAGGAGATGACAGCTCTTGGGGCTCACCAGCTTGGAGGGGAAAACCAAAATGAAAGAACAACCTAAAAAAAAAGGAGTGGATGGAGAAGGGAGACTGTGGAGAGCTCAAGTATTCACAAGCACCTGAGAAAACCCCAACAGGGGAGCAGAATCATTCACTGCCCAACTTTCCTGCTCCAAAAGAGAGGAAGCAACAGTCTTGTAAGGAATGGGGGCAAAGCATCTAGGGGAAAAACAGCAGCTGAAGATAGGTAGCTAGACCCAGGAGGGAGACCTGGTGAGGAAATCAAACCTTATCCCATCCAGCCAAGCCAGGAGGAGCCACTGCTCATCCCCCTTCAGAGGGGGAAGCAGCACCATCAGGGAGGCATGGAGGAGCTGCAGGGAAACGCCTGTGCCATGCAGGACATCCACCATGGCCCAGGGAATTTCACAAGGCTGAGACACCCACTCCTTCCAAACCTTGCCAGGCAGGGGTTTGACCCTCCCCAGCAGCACCTTGGCTGCCTGGCAGCGAGGTGAGCCAGCTCCACCCCGAGAGCAGTGCTTGGAGAGCTGGAAACCAGCTCAGCCAGAGCACACAGGCAGCTCCCAGCAGTCGGTTTATCCAGTCAATGGCCAACAGGAGGCCAAGGGCAGCACCTCCAAACCTTACTTTGAGGGTTTCAGGACAGGCCTGAACAAGAAAAGCCCTCTTCTACCCCATGGGAGTTTAAGGTTGCTTAAAGATGCTTTTGTTCCAAACGGGGACAAACCCAGTTCCTTGAAAATTATTCCGTAGGAGAATCATAGAATGATTTAGGTTGAAAAACACCTTTAAGATCATTGAGTCCAACCATTAACCTAACTCTACCAAGTCAACTGCCAAACTTTGTCCCTAAGCAAGAGAGGGATACTGCCTAGAAATTCAAATACTTGCCCGAGGTGGAAAATATCAACTCCTGACTCCAGCACCCCACGGGAACACAAGGGAAGTGTCCCACAGCTCCTGTGTGGCACCAGGGCCTCGTGCAGCTCTCCCTGGCCCTTGCCCACAAACCCTACTGAGAAGGGCACCATAAAGGCACCCCACCTCCCCAGAAGGTTTTATTTTGGGGCTGACATTTCCCCAGCAGAGGCACGTGGCTGGAAAGCTCTCCACCACCTCTCAGGAACCCAGCTCCACAGCAGCACAGCATTCCTGGGAAGATATCTTTTTTGGCAATCTCCACTCCAGTAACAGAGGCTGGAGATCTGCAGCCCAGTTCACAATACCTCGAAGGAGGGGAGATAAGGGCAGGAAATGCCTCCCAGCATTCCACACAAGGCACTCCCACCCTGCTCCTTTTCCAGGCCACTTTGGCCATTGTTCGCTGAAAGATGAACAAATAGTTTCCAAAACATACCTGAAGTAGAAACCAGGACCTAAAACTGTGGGTTTATTAATGCAAAGAAACCTGATTTCAGCATTTTCCCATTTGCCAAATTTTCTTGGAGGCTTCAGGACTGCACCTTGGCAAGTGCATTGCAAGGACACTGATATACCAGGAGAGGAGCATGGCTTGCTCTGCTCACCCCTGGTCCAGCCTTCCCACATGCACCTTGACCTCCAGCAGCTCCTCTGCTCTCTCAACAGAGCAAAATAGAGATCCAAGTGGCCTTTAGAAGGGAAAGAAACAGAGAGGGGAGATCCACAAACACCAAGAGACATCTTCTGGAACAGACACCAGCATCTCCTCCAACCAACGAGCAAATGAACCTCTAAAGGAGCAGAGAGGTCACCCTGGGTAGTCTTCCTGAAGGGGACACAGCTCAACTTCTCCCAGACTTAGATACAAGTCTCCCAACAGACCCTTGAACCTCAGAAGGACTTTGGCTCCATCACTCCAGCTGCCTGTTTTTCTGATGAGGTCCTTTCTTCCCTCTACCAAAAAAAAAAAGGCCCGTTGACTGGGGATGGCACAAACCGGTCAGTCTGACTGGAGCACAGCTTCAGGCCTCAGCATTTGTTTAGCTGCTGTCAGAGTGAGAGTTGCTGGCTGTGTGGGTGTCTGTGGTTTGCAAGGCTCTGCATTTTGGTTTCTGTTTTATTTAAAGCAGAGAAGAGAAAACCCAAAGTGCAGTTCCTCGCCTTGGACCGTGCGGCGTTTCCAGGAGCTCAGCAGGTCTGGTGGCCACCGTGCTGAGCACGTCCTGCCAGACACACGTGGGCCCCAGGGAAGACCAGCTCCAGCTGTGGCAGAGACCTGTCCCTCCAAAGGGCATGTTTTGTCTCATCTTAGTACAAAATCTGTCTCACTAAGCTCCCAAGTGCTGGTTACTCACTGCCAGCCCAAGGAGAGATGGCAGTTCTGGGAAGTGAGAGCTCATTGAGCCAGTGGGTGCAGCAAGCTGCCCATCTCCTACCACCAACCCTGCCTGGAGGGGTCCTTCATCTCCTCTACCTCTAAAAGCCATCTAGTCCAACCC
>NW_008627877.1:0-11935 GCF_000691845.1 Merops nubicus | reverse complement strand
TCCCCGCCTCCTTCCCCAGTCCCTTCGCTCTTAGCTCATCAGGGGTTTTCAGGTCTGAGGCCGGTCCCTGCCCTGCAAGGCTGTGCCTAGCTTGGGATGGGTTTTGGGGGGCTCAGCCTTGCTTGGGGGTTTGGGTCCAGCCTTGGGTGAGACTGAAGGCAGTGACTGCTGGCTAAGTGCCCCTGCATTGACCTTTCCCCCCCTGTCATTTGGCAGAAAGCTGACTTTAAAGCCCGAGAAGGAGGGCAGACCAGTAACGATGATCTTAGAGGTCTTTTCCAACCTTACTGGTTGTCTAACGCTGACATTCCCAAGAGCGTTGCCTCCATAGGAACCAATCTCTAAGCTCAGTTCCCTGCTCTGTGGGAGAAAGAACATGCTGTTCCCACCCCGGGGAGATCGAGGAGATTAAATGTCTCAATCAAGGTCACTCTTACAGCACTGGGAAAACAACCCAAGAGCTTTCACATTGGCAGCTTCCTGGGTCAGGAACCTTGCAAAGCCCACTTCTGTTTTCTTCCCTGGAAACCCAGAGGGATCACTTTTACATCTAGGGACACTGGTCTACATTTTGAGGAATATTTTTTAAATAAATGCTTAAATAAGTTTGAGGTGTTCAAACTAACATTTTCCTAATACCTTAGGGATTTTTTGTCAGTTCTTTTGATAGGTGACAAGTATCTACCAAAGACTATCCATGCATCCTAAAGACTCTATGAAGAACATAGTTATAAGGAAATCTTGAGCAAAGAGAAGTTATTCAGTTCAAGTGATGCAAAGCCTGTGTTACTAATTCCCCTGTACCCAGACACCCACTAAGCAGGTCAGAGCAAATATGTTTTTACAAGAGATTCATCCACTCCCTCCCATCATCAGGAGGCTGAGGGCCTGAACCAGCTCCCACTGAAGTGACTGGGCAAACGCCCTGCTTTTAATGGCACAAGATCAATTCCCAGCTCTGCAGGCAAAAAGTCAAACAGAAACAGTGAGACTTTTCCCCCTGGATATTAGTGATGCACACCTCTCCAGTTCGGAGCAGGCACGTTTGCTCAGGTTTCAAGGTGGGAAATGAAGCTTTAATGTTTCCTTCTTCTTTCTTTAACTATTAAAAGGCACAAAACTGCTGAAAATCTGTCCACACACACCACTAGCAAACCAGCAGTGCTTGTTTGTTGAAAGGTAACAGCGATGCACAAGGGCCCCTGGAAGGTAGGGGAACCTCAAGGCAAGAATCCTCACTTAACCTTTCTTGGCTGCCACACGTCAGTCCCCTTTCACGTACCACATGGTCCTCTCTCCATAAATCCCAGGCACATCTGACATCTGCTCAGCACAAAATGCTCATCCTATCTGCCACCCTGTCCTGTAACAGCACACATGCATCCCCAGCACAGAGGCTGCTGCCTTGGAGAGAACATTCAGCAAGAGAGGTCTGGGGTTGGTGGAAAACTCTCTTCTTGCTCCAGCTGAGAGGAGGTTAAACATTAGCAAACATAAGAATAGGATTAAAATCAGATGGAGAAACTCCCAGCTTCATCCTTTCCCTGTGCACATTTCCTAAAGGACCAGATCTCACCCCTTTCCTCTTCCAGCATGGCTTTTCCAGGCCTGATAGGACCTCCTAGAAACTCATGAGCTGATGAACAGTCAAAACAACCTCATGGCTTTTCCCTTCAGGAACCTGCAGATAGTTGTAAACATCTGACAAGCTAGATTTACACCAGGGATGCTTAGATTTAAGCAAGAGGAACAAAACACACCTTTTACTTACACCCCTTCTCCATAAAAGCTCACTCACCATCCTGCAGTGATGGACCAGCTTCAGCATCTCCAAACGTATCTCAGCCTGAACCACCCTGCAATAATCACTCTGGGAGAGGCTTGGAACAAACACCCACTTTTTTACCCAGCCAAATTTCTTGTTTTCTCACTTCAAAAGGTTAGTTTGTAGTTTCGTTTTGCCATTTTTTTTTTTTAAATCTTTTAGGAAAAAAAAAGTTTAGAAAAGGGTTTATTAGGGCTTCAAACTGTGCCAGTGCTTCTGTCCTATCCTCTAAAAAATCTTGAGAGTTTCGTATCAAGTAGAATTCCACCTAGAGCCACAGTTTTTATTTTTCTGTGTGTTTTCTAGCTAAATAGCTCCATAAATTCATATGAAGAACATCACAGCAACTCTCACACTTAAAAAATTACATGGCAGCATCATGTTCAGCATAGGCTGACTCCAGTTCAGGATCTGCAGGGACCTGAGATCTGAGTCTGGTCCAAGGATGCACTGATATGTTTCTCAGGCCAGAAATTCCCAAGTTCCCCAAGGGGAGATGATCCCTCTGCGAATATAGGATTTTTATAAGCTCTTTTCTGAGCATAAACCTCTTGACTTCATCAGGTTATTCTCCGATAAGGAGTAGCTTGAAGAGGTTTAGAAAGGCTTTCCCAGAATCTAGGATTCAACCTAGAGCATGATTTCCATTAAACAATGAAGGAATCACCAATCAAGGGAAAAACACAAATCCATTCTCCTACAAATATGTTTCCTACAATGATCCTTAGGAGATACCTTGGGAAAACGTATAAGAAACAAAGCAAACATAAGGCAAGGTATGTGTAGGAACTGGCAGTCTGGGACTTGCACCTGAACTCAACCTCTTCACCTGAGCTCTTGACCATTAGCAGCTCCTGGTTGAGTTGCCTCATTAATTTGTCTTTTCATTTTCCCATTCCTTTTTAGTTTTGGCCTCCACAAGATCCAGCAGCTGGGAATTCCACAGGTTAACTGCACAGGGAAGAGGAATCGTTTCCTTATGATTTTAAGCATGCTAATCAATTACTTCATTACTCACCAGTAAATTGTAAGAAGAACACAATGCTTCACAATCTACCTTTTCTACACCATTCATCTATGCTCCTTGAGAGCTACAGTTTCATCTTAAATTGGAAGGCAGCCCATACTTCCTCCTCTGTGTTCTCCCCATCTTTTCTAAATCCTCTTTCAGTGTGGGGGCAGAAGATCACACAATATCTTGGCCATTTTGGTGCCACAGGCAGGCAGTTGGCACAAGCACTGGTAAATATTTGGGGGCTGCTGGGATCCAAGCAGCATCTATGTTGCTGCCAGTCCCATTCCACACCTGGTGCGTAGACGTAGGAAGTGTAGAAGAAAGTCCAGCCTTAGAGCTTTTCTGCTATTCCCATGGGAGCTGGGAAAGTGCAGAATAAACAATAACAACAATTATTTCAGCTAGAAAATTTTATTTCTCCTGGCTTCTTTTCTGCCTCAGAGAAAGAGCTAGTTGGAATTACATACAGTTTTTGTGATTGAGGAAAACAGCTTTTCAACTGAATAATGACTTCTCTGCAAATGTTTTGAAGTTACTGTTATTGCTTAACACCTAAAATTAAACATTTTCTGTATTTGTTAAAAAAAAATTGAATTCCCTGTCCCTCGAGTTTTCTGTTTTTTTTTTTTTTTTTTTTAAAAATTCTTTCACAAAAGAATAATTTCTATTTCCCTGACTGGTTCAAATCCCTCATAGCAGAACCATACCCAAGCAACACAATGACTATACTGAACTGATGAGCTGGGCCACAGGGCTCCAGACACTGGAGTTTATCGGGAAGAAACACAATTTGCCCCAAGCAGCTTTACCTGTCCAGCTCAGAAAAATCAAGGCTGATCCTGCTTCTACTCTATATCTCATGATGTATTTTCTCCTGGTTTCAGGGAGAAGTAGGATTTATGCACCTTCACAGGGGAATTTCTGAGCACTTCTCTTGGAAAGGCTCAAAGCTTTCCAGAAAAAAAAGAATTAAGACATCTGCTGGGTGCAGTGGACTACCTTGTGTTGGCCTTCAAAGGCTCTTTTTGCTCCACAGCAGCTGTTGCAGAGGAGACCTGGCTGAGCTTCGGCCTAGGTCAAAGCTTCGTGTACCACCAAAGCTGCAGTCCTCTGTCTTCCTCTTCTAAGCAAGACCATCAGTTGCCCTGGCACAGAGACCTCATCCTACCCTAACAGCAGTCCCATGGATGAACATACAGACACAGCCCTGTAAATGCTTTACCAAGAATCACTTCCCAGCTGCCTGCAGCCCCCAGCTTGCACACAGCTTCTGGGTCTGCAGGATGATAGACCAGGGTGAAGAAACCCACGGGCTGTTCCCTGTTCCCGCAGCCAGAATGCTCCGTGCCCACCCATCCCAACCATGTAGCAACTCTGTCCTTTGACTGGGACTCATCAGCTGTGGATGATTCTGAGTGAGGTTACGAGGTTCAACAAGTGTATATGTTCACACCATGATGGTCTGATTCATCACTCTGAGCTTCAGACAGGTTTGTTTTACATGAAGACACACAGATTTGGGCCTTTCTAATGGCACTAAGCAAGAGAGATCTGTCCATCAGAGCTTGCCCCAGGCAACACATTTAATGTTGTTCTCCAGAGAGCCTGGCAGATACTAAAGGCACAAACAATCAAACAGAACAAATGAAAAGATCTTTTGCTCTAAGGAAAAACACAAGGGCTTGGCTGTTAAATATTTAATACCAGGAACTCCCCTTTCTTTCAGCCTCCTCCCCTCTGCACATGTTCAGCTCACCATGACTGCGAAGGGCAAGAGCTCTGGGATGCAAGAGAGCACTTCCCAGCTCTGACACCCACCACAAGGAGCCAAACCAACTGGGAACAGACTATTGGGGTTTAATAGCCAAGTCGGGTGCTAGTGGAGCAAGACTGTTTGCAAAAAAAAAAAAAAAAAAAAAAACAAATAATATAAAACCTGACTGTGCAGAAGTGGATGTAGAGTGGTAGGACTCCACAGCCAAGTCTCCAAAATTCCTCTGTCAGTTGGAGAGCAAAACCAAGAAGCTGGAGCCATTGGAAACAAACCTGGGGGCAAATTCCCTCCCCAACAGGAGAAAAATACCAGCTGTTGACAAAAGAAATGATTCATGGAAGTGGTGCTTTCAGTGCAGCTTTGTTCTAGGGGGAGGAAAAGTGAAACAACCCACACTTGGTGGCAGCTGGGAGAGTTTTGCGTCAGTGGAGCATGAATGAAATATCTGACTTCTGGAGGGACTTTTTGTAGTAAAAAGGTTTGCAAGCACTGACCAAGTCGGACTCTTCAGAGGACCCAGAGGAACATACTCATATCTAATGCATATTTATGCACATGTATGAATGTTATTTCAGGGGGTTACATAGTTTTGATCTACTTTCAACCAGAAAAGAAGGATGCAGCCATCCAGGCACAAATAATCCTCATTACAGCTGTGCCGAATGCACTTCCCAGCACCCTAGAGAGGAAACAGCATTTCTGCATGGTGACCATCTGTTCTTCCCACTGTGCCCGAATTTGCAGGGGAGGGCTGGATCTCAACCAGCCTTTGTCCCATGTCTGTCACCCAAGAACCATCTTAGACTCCCAGCTGAGTACCAGCACCTTCCATCTTTCCTTGGACCAAAGAAATAGGGAAGAAGTGCAGCACCAGAAAGAGGACACAGGGGGATGGAGTACAAAGTTGGAGAATTCATGTAGGCCACCAGCATTTCAATGAGCTGTGGTCCTCATTGCAATTACATAAAGAACTGGAGCTCCACTTCCCAAAGCACAGCAAACCCTTTCACCATGCCTGTAGCACAGAGGAACTTCCCCAGTCCCTCATGTGGGAGAAACTCCTGTTTTAGGAAAAAGAAAGCTATTTAAAAAAATCAGAATAGACTGAGGCTACAAATCGAATCGCGTCTCAGTTAATATTTAATGTTGCAGTTGGGGGGGTTTCGTGGGGGGAAAGCACTGGGATTTCTTTGCTACAGATTGACTATGTGAAACTCACTGTGTCAAAAAAAAAAAAAAGAAAAGCAATTTTGTTGAATATTTCAACATCTGGAGCCACTTAGTGGCAGGAAAAAGCAACTTCTTGAGAAGCACTTTTGATCTAGAGAAGTGGTTTAAAATCTTTTTCTATTTGCAGACCCATAAAATTTCTCTCTCCTTAACAAATTTAAGCCTACTGACAATCAGCTTTCCCATCTCAGTCAACTCTGGAGATCCCTTAGTTGTTCAAATGCAGGAGAGACAAAGTTCTGCTCCGACAGACCTGCACAAGACTGTCTCCAGATCACTTCCCAGCGCTGGGAGCTGGGCACTTCATTGCAAGATAAGCTGTGGAAATGGGACCTCACCTCCTGTGACACAATGTGGCCTTTTTCTAAGGCTGAGGCTGTTGTTAGCTGTGGAACTGGCAGTCACCAGGCCTGTGCCACCCTGATAGAGCTGCTCAGCTGTGCCCACAGCAGATCACTGCATTTCTGTCTTTAAAGATTGCCCCAGAGTTGCTACACATCAGACATAATTTAAGCTGTGTGTATCATTTTATCTCCTCTGCTTCTCAGAGTCTGCTGTGCCCAGCTTTACAGCCACCATGCTCCACTGACTCAGGCTGAAACTGCCTTGCTGGAAACATCCTGGATTCTGTACAAGTCCTAGGGAGCCCATTTGCCTTGTCCAAAGGTCCCCAGCACCACTGAGGGACCTTTTTCAGCCAGAAGAAGGTCAAGCGAGGGATAAGGTTCAGTAAGACATATAAATATAGCTGGCAGTATATGAGCCAGCAGTGTCACAAGATGGCCAAGAAGGCCACCAGCATCCTGGCTTAGATCAGCACAAGTGTGACCAGCAGGACTAGGGCAGAGATTGTCCCTCTGTATTTGGTACTGTGGAGGCCACACCTCAAATCCTGGGTTCAGTTTTGAGCCCCTCACTTCAAGAAGGACCTTGAGGGGCTGGAGTGTGGCTAGAGAAAGGGAACGATGCTGGTGAAGGGTCTAGAGCCCAAGGGCTCTTCCAACCAAAACAATTCCATGATTCTAAAGCTACAAGATACTGCATTTAGAGGGAGAGGGTCCAGGCAGCATCCTGGTGAATTCTTCTCATGTCATGATGCTTGGACGTTACCTCTCCCCCACACCTAGCCCAGGTGTTGGGTTTAGCCCTTGTTTGAGTTAACTCACCTCATTTCTCCACACACAAGATCAACACACTGCCAAGAAGGAGATGTCAATCCCCTACACTGTACCTCACAGTGACAGGGTAAGGCAAATATGGTTCCAAGTCATCTTGGGGTAGCCTTCCTTTCTTATTTGAGCAACAAACCTGCCTTTTCAGTTGGCCGAGGATTTGTTAGCATATCAATGGTAAATCTGCTCAAAGGACTACCAAGAAAGCACATGATAAACAACTGCTGTGCTAAACAATGTGTAGCATGGATCAGGTCTTTGTTTCCATCGCATTTCTTCTCAATGCATTTGATTAGTTTGGTTAATTGAACATGTAACATACTCTATTATCACGCACCAGCAAAAGAGGGTTTTATGACTCAAACAAATATGGCCATTATTAGATGCTTCTGACATAACAAACAGGGCTATTAGTTTTGGAGAAGCAGTATTTTATGTGTGGCTTTTTGGTAAATGGGCTGCTTAATCAGAATGTTTTTTTTTTTTTTCTTGTGTGTGTGTAAAAAATAATCTCTCCTTCAGAGGGTGTCTCTGAGCCTTCAGTGCAGGACTGGGAGGGGACAGAATTCACAGCACTATTAGGTCTGTGTAATACAAATGTTTCCCTTCATTTCAGATTTATCTCCCACAAGGGCACCACCACTAATCACTCCAAGCACATATGCACACCTCATAACACCACAGACCAGCTCCAACCAGGCCTAGAACCATTAAGTAAAAGCCAAACGAAAGCTGATTAGCAAATGAGCTCAGTGAATGAAACTAAAACCAGCCAGCCCAGCACACACCTCTGTACTGGGCAGCTCCTAGGTACACTCACCCCTTGCCTCTCTCTCCTTCTCAAATTTGCTGTCCATGTTAGTGATGACTTGTTTGTAGAACCTTGTCACGGTTTTACAATACCATCACAGTAAAAATTGTGCTGGAAGGTGTGTGGTCCTGCTGGTACAATCAGGCAAGCGCTGAGTCTATGTCCTCCAGACCTTCTCTGAGCTTCTGCTGTCCACCACATCTCAGTGCCTGCTAGTGAACAAGGAGGAGCAATGCTGTGTTTGCCCAGGAGGCTGGATAGACATCAGCTCTGCTGCTGGGAAGGCACTACCCACCTACTTTACATGGGAAAGAGGAAAACCTGCCCAGAGAATGGCACTTCTGCTGCTCCTAGAACACACACACAAAGGGGTTGTCATAACTCTGGCAGTGTCACCATATAGTGACAGCAGAAGACAGAAGGACCAAGTATTCACAATGAAAGGCACTTCAGAAAGTCTGAATTTTTTTTACACACTTGTTTTAAGCGATGTTTCTCTAGAGGCTTCCTGTTTGGCCATGGGTGTGTGATATAGGTAACTGTTGGCCTCAGTTTGCCACCAGCTATTTTTAATTTGGCAAATGTGACCTTCAAAACTGAATTTTTCAGAGGAAATGATGAGTTTCAATACTTTTCTTCCTAAAAAGGAAGTTTTCTAAAATGACACTTTGACTTTTTTTTAAAGATGAATTCACCGTTTCAAACAACTTACATTTTCAGTTATAGTAGTTCAAAGAATTAATTTTGAAAATTGTTGATTAAAATGAAAATATTTGTTTTCAGATGCTTCAGACTTATTTTAGACTTTCCACCCAGTTTCAATATATTTTTTGTTTAGTACCAAACGTTCTTATGGGAGGACAGTTCACCTCTCTCTAGTCTGTTCATATCAAGGTAAAGTATGACATGGCTATGACATCGGAAGTGTCATGTAGTCAGGTGATGTAACTGTTTCTTATGGCTTTAGCTTCTCCAGATTTGTCAATAACTATGAATTTGCATAACCTAACGTAGGATAACATTCAGTGATGCTATTAAGCCATTTATGGAATGGGAAAATGCATCGCTTAAGTACCTCCTGCATGGTGGTCACTCTGGAATACAGAGCTGGGGGAACAGACTACAAATGAGTATCTGCATCTTCAGAGCAGCACTGAACTCCACAAGGCATCTTGCAGACATCCAGAAGAGACTGCTTGTAGATTAATACACAGCACAAGATTATTCACCACTTCCCAATTAACTCTCTTCTGAGTAAAGGTAGTCATCTTTTCACGCTTCTGACTGAAGAAGCTTCAGTCCATATTGATAATTTCAAGTAGCTAAAATTAGTTCACATTATTTGACGGGCAGAGCAGGATTTCCCACACAGAGAGATCTCCTGGCAGCTTTTCAGATTTTCTGCAACAACCTTCCCTTTCCACATTTGTTTTCAGATGCTTCCTTTCCCCACAACTAGTATTTATTCACTAAAAAATAACTTCCATCCTTATTTGCCAAGATAGTGATTTGTCTATGCCATGCTGTTATCCCAAGTTAGCTGATCTCAGACAGACTTTTCAGCAGTTGATATGTAAAACCAGAGGCCTACTGGACAGCTTAATAACTGTGTAAGCACTTGCTATAAACACTGAAATGCAGGGCAAGAATGAGTGGCTGTTAACCTTGCAACATGACTAGAATCCAAATGTTCTCCTAAAAGCATGAGAAATCCCCTGTGGATGCTGTTAAGGTGTGTGGACAGGACTCCTTACTCTCTTAAACAAAGGGATCTTGCCTTTACTAGTTCAAAGTCAGACAAAACACAGGAAAGATTATAAAGAGAGTGGCAGCAGTGATTTCTCAGGAAGATAATGGATCCAGTGCAGGCACAATTTACAGAGGTACTTGAGAACCAAGTATATTAGCCAGCCCTAGCATAGAAACTAGAGTTATATCTACTCTAGGGACACTGAGACTATACTAGGTCTGCAGAGGAATTACTTAAATTGCAGTTTGAAAGGTTCAGTTCTGGACTTTGTGTAAGCTGATTCTTTATTCTGGTTATCGTCAGGTTGAGTTGTTGGTTTGTTTTTTTTTTTTTTTTTGCCAGGCTGATGGTTCTCCCTGGTTTATAATCACCATTTTGAGGAATTTTCCCATTTCCATTACCATCTTTTGGAAAAGCAGATGCTCAACAATATTCTAGAACGGGCTGTTCACACCAGCTCCTGAGTGATGACTTAGAGAGCCTGCCTTCATCCTACCCAGCTGAAAGGTCTTGCTTGAGCATCTATTTCACCTTGTGATCATTTTCTTGTCAAAGGAGAAAAGCACCTTCAGAGAGAAATTCAGATCCATGGATAGATAAGAACTGAGTGGGATCAATCTCCACCACTTGTAGAAAGACAGTAAGGCAGCTACACTCCTGATTAGGAGCTGATTACTTCTCTTTACATACTGAGGAATAAACCGGAGTGCTGGTGTCACTCCAGTCAGGACTACAATGCAGCACAAATTCTACAGGACTGAAGGGACTTGTGCTGAGGTCATGTGTACAAAGTAGCATGTAGGATTCCAGATGCTCTGAACCATCTTAAAATAGCCCTTTAATATTTAATTAACGCAAACAAACTGAAACTTGTTGTGAATGCTTCACAAATGTGTGCCAGTTTATCACCAGAGGAGGTCCCAGACTGACACTGCCAAGGCTCAGCTCCTTCTAGTACTGAGCAGTAAAGGACATTTTGACCTCTTGATTACATGTGCATGGGTTCAGAAACCCTGAAGCTAAAAGGCTGTGAACCTCACAAGGCATGAACCTCTCCTCCCTCACCAGGCTTATCCATTGCTCCACTGAAAGGATCTCTGAATTTCAAAATGAGAGTCCTCCTGTCTCTACCCACCTTCACCAGATTGCTGCAGTAACCAGCTGCTGTTTTCTCAGGATTGCTGGTAAAACACAGTCCCTTGACTAAAGAGCTCACAAGTGTACATTCCAGTTCCCTCTTATGGCACAGCACTCCTGCTATTAGCAGCTTTTGCACAAATCCCTGCTAGAGAGAGAACACCTGATTATGATAATAAGACTGTTTGTAGCTGCAGAACATCTTCTACATGTTTTTCTGCCCAGGATCATCTCTAGCCTACAACACAACTGAACTCAAAGGTTTCAAACATGCCTCAAACTACACACCTAACTTGCCAAAAAAGTTAATGCGAGCAACTAGCAAGGCAAACCAATTAAACAAACAGCCCCATTCATGGCAGTGGTGTCCCACTTTTGAGCAGGCAGCGACCCACACTTCCTCTCACCAGCACTTGCCCTCGCTTTTACACGCACTCATTAGTTATAGACTGGAAATATTTAGATCACAAATTCACACTCTGAGCTGTCAGAGAAAGGCTCCCAGACTTGCCTAAATGTATTTTCTTCTCTTTTTCTCAGTGTTTCAGTGCTAGTGAGAGGTGCCAGGTGGAAAACCTAAAAGCTGAAAGCCTCTATATTCTCTTAAATGCAACAAGACTGTTTCATGGCCGTAGCCCTGAGCAACAACAGAATTTGAATCCTTTGGTTTCTCCTCAGTTCCTGACATGAAGGAGGCACCTCTCAGGACTAAGGAGACACACCCAAACCCTCTGCATTCCACAGGTTCTCTGCCAACGTTGCCCACAACCAGGTACCACAATGCAATGTGAATCGAGAGGACTGTTTCTCCCCAAACATGCTACAAATAACCCTTAGACACCTGCCTGATGTGAAGCTTACAAGGAGCAGCTGGAGAAACTGGGATTGTTTAGTCTGGAGAAAAGGAAGCTGAGGGGAGACATTACTGTTCTCTCTACAGCTTCCCAAAAGGATGTTGTGGCGAGGTGAGTTTTGGTCCCTAGCGATAGAATGAGAGGAAATGGGCTCAAGTTGCACCAGGGGAGGTTTTTATTGGAGGTTAGGAAGAATTTCTCTCCTGACAAAGTGGTGAGGCATTGGCCTGGGCTGTCCAGGGGGGTGCTGGAGTCCCTGGAGGGGTTCAAAATACATGTAGATGCAGTACTTTGAGACATGGCTTAGTGATCATGGTAGCGTTGGGTGACCATTGGACTAGACGATCTCAGAGGTCTTTTCCAACCT
>NW_008627876.1:15834-23332 GCF_000691845.1 Merops nubicus | reverse complement strand
CGGGGCGGGAGCCCGGGTGGCCCTTCCTCCTCCGGGGATCGGCCGGCCTCTGGTTTCCCAGCTCCTCTCGGCACACCGAGGGACCCTAACCCCAATGTCCCCGTATTGCAGAACGGTTCTTCCTCCCTGACCCCGTTTCTTGCCCATTTTAGGGTCCCCACTGCCTTCCCCGAGGGTTTTAAGGGGTGTGTGCTCTGGGGGGGGCGGTAGTGCTGGGGTGTTTGTTTGCTGCCCGGCTCCAGGGTCCCTAAATAATTCATGGTGTGTGAGGGTGGCTGAAGGGTCTGCTCTTTGCAGTCCCTGGGAGATGCTCCGTGCTTGGAGGGACCTGGGCAGAGCGAGGGTCTCTAGGGTGAGCTGTGACCCCGCAAAGGCATCTGGTCTCGTTCGAAACTTCTTGTCTGCTCTGGCATGGGCTCCGTGTCCAAGCTGCTTCAGTCAAGTTTAATCTTTCAGAAGAAGGGGGAAGGAAAAAAAAAAAAAAGAATAGAATAGAAAAGACAATAGAAAAATTGCTTCTTGCCACAGTCTTGGTGCCTTTAAAGCTTCCCTTGGAGTTGAGTTGCAACCAGCACACGGTTTGTAGCATCTCGAGTGTATTACCATCCCCAAACTCCAGTTCTGTTTATTATTTGCAGAAACAACCCCCCGAAATGAAATCAAGCGAAGCGCCGTGGCCTCCAGCAGGCAGCCGCTGGCCAGGGAGCCACCGGCTCCGCGCCGCTCTGCCCGTGCAGAAGGCAGCTGGGTAGGGGTGTACGGGCAGCAGCCCCACATCTGGAGTGGGAGAGGCTGGGCTGTGGGGAGGAGGACGTGTTACACGGCACAGGGGGCCAGAATATCCTGGGTGAGTCCCCCTCCGCTCCTCCTCTGCGGGAACTCGCAGGACTCGCGTCTCGGCCGAGCCCGGCGTGCCTGGGAAGAGCGCTGAGGGTCTGCCAGAGTTGTGAATATTGTTTTACTTGAGCTTCAGCAATAATCTGGCTGATAAACAGGCTGCCTTCTTTCTTAAAATGTCCCCCGGGAAGGAAAAACAAGACTCCTCTTCCCAGTCAGGGATACTCCCAGCAGTTTCCCCCCCGATCTCTTTCACACCAGCCAAGCAGTTCAAAGCTGTATTTATTTAAGCATCTTAGGAAATCTTGCAACTTTGCAAAGCCTTCTGTTTTAGGAAGAAATATTAATGACAGGCTGCAAGTCGGTGTGTCCTTATTGCCAACTATGCCTAACATTACTTAAGATTGCTAATTTAAATATTTTTTCAAGTCTCTTTCCTTTCCCCCCCCCCTTCCTAATGATGTTGTTTTGAAGCAGCTGCTAACACCTGCATGGTTTTAGTTGTTTTCAATTAAATCCCCCACCCCAATAATGGCTTGAAATACATCTTCCCCTCGGTGGCTGCAAATACAAGCAGATTAACTTTTGTCCTTGGAAAATTCATGGTGTTGTGGGCACCTGCAAGCACCGCTGCAAGCAGGGGATGAGCATTAGGTGCAGTCCCTCCAACTGGGGTTTTCCTTGTCACAAATTTTTCAGCCGTTACCGACAGACACGTGCCGGGGGCCACGAGGGACAATGATGGGGGTCTGCGAGTCGTGTGGCTGCACGCGGCTGTTTGTTTTCAGGGTCACCGAACCAGAATTGGGGGAGTTTGTCTGCAAGCACCGCTGCAAGCAGGGGATGAGCATTAGGTGCAGTCCCTCCAACTGGGGTTTTCCTTGTCACAAATTTTTCAGCCGTTACCGACAGACACGTGCCGGGGGCCACGAGGGACAATGATGGGGGTCTGCGAGTCGTGTGGCTGCACGCGGCTGTTTGTTTTCAGGGTCACCGAACCAGAATTGGGGGAGTTTGTTTAAAAACAATACAAAAGAAGCGGTTCCGCCTCTTTTTTTTAGCCTCTTGTATGAGAGGGAGGCAGTGGGCAGCTTGGCAGCCACGCTCGCTGGGCCGCTGGGCAGAGCAGCATCTCGCTCGTTCCTTCTGCTCTCTGCAGCGCGAGTGCCGGAGCCGAGCCTGTTACTTGTTTATATTGATTGCTTTAATTTTTTTCCTTTAGTGTGGTAGGCCAGTAAAGTAGCTCTTCTCAGCCTGTAATCTTCTAGGAATCGTGTCCCGATGGTAAAACTGTATAATCACGCTGCTGGAAAGTCTTTGTTGCCACCAGCTGCCCTAGAGAGGAGTGACAGTGCTGGGGCTCACGTGGCTGGTGAATCCTGCTCTGGCCCCGGGGCGTTTGGGGCTTTCTCTGGCTTCTGCTGCTCTCTCGGGTGGATTCTACCTTTCCATGTGTGAGGCTGGCTGCCCGTGCAGAAGTCGGGCGGGAGGGCTCTCGTCTGCATGGCTTGGCAGAGCGTTTTTGTGGCACACTAATCTGGCTGATCAACTTGACTGTTGATGGGGTGTCAGGAGGAGGTGCTGGGGATGCTCCCGTGCCTGTGGCTCTCTAACCTGCCTCAGGAAGGGCAGCTTGTGCCCACGGGTGGAGCTGGAGCCCTTGGGATGCTGCTCTCCATTCTTCTCCAGGGAGCTTGGATGGCTGTGGTAGCTGTGGCCAGGGTATGGGGTTAAGGGGAAGGTGATGTTTGATATGCCAAGTCCAGCAAGGATGCAAAGTCCTGTGGAGGTGGTTTGTCAGGCTTTTCTACTGTGTTTCCATTCAGAGAAACCTCTGCAAGGCCAGGGAGGTTTCTCCCTTGCTGTCTGGAGCAGTCAGGGGGCACCTGTGCTGTGCTCCTGCTCCTCTTCTCCCTTAGGTCTGGAAAGAGGTCATGAAGTTTATTTACCTGAATCCAGCAATACTCCAGAGCCTGAAATCTCGAGGTTTTAACCCTAAAACTCCTATCAGCCCTGCCAAGCTGTCCTCCCTCTCCACTCCACTGTGATCTTTGAAAGAAAACCTCTCTGGGTGCCATGAGGACGTGGGGGGGACAAGCCTGGTTTCCCACCTGGGAACACCCAGTGGCTCTGGGATGAAGAGCTCTGCCCTGGTGAGGACTGCCTCAGTCAGAAGGGCGTAGGACATGGGTGGGATGTGTTTAATAGACACAGGGCTGGACCTGTGGGCTCAGGGCTGGGAAGGGCTGTGGCGACAGGCAAGGTGTGCTGGTGTGCGTGCTGGTGAGGCAGCAAGAGGAGAAGCTGGCATCTCTGGTGGGGGGGAAAGAGGAGGCAAGCTGGTTACTTGACTTTCACTTATAAAATAAAAGCTCTGTGAAGGCTGTGAGGATGAAAGGCTGTAGCAAGGTCTATGCCAGGCTGCTACTCTGATCAGAGACAAGAAACGAGGCTATTTCTTGAGACTTGCAGAGTGATTGAAGAGCGGGGATGGAGAAAGTGGGGAGGATGCTACCGCTCGGTGTTAAGAGCTCTGAATAGGAAAATAACAGTGTAACTGAAGGGGCCTGTGATCTCTATTGTAGTACTGAAATCTGCCTCTTCCCCCGCGCTGTGCCTGCCTGCGGAGAGCTGCTGCCTGGAGAGCAGCCTGCCAGCAAGGAGGGGGCTGCAGAAACCTCCTCAGAGGGGCCGTTCTGGGGAGACACCCCCAAATCCGTATCGATCCCATCTTTTCCTCCTGCTTCAGAGGGTGAAGGGCAGCTCTCTGACTGCCCTCGCCAGGGCGGGGAGGTTTGGGTGGCACTGGGAGGGTGCTCCCGTCCTGCCTGGCTGCTCTGGTGCATGGCCCCTACGATTTGGGTTTTGAAAATGGCTTTAGGAAAGAAACACATCTCTATCCGGTCACGGGAACCAGCCCTGCCTTGGGTCTGCAATAAAACCGAGAGGGCTTTTCCAGCGGCCGCCTCGCACGGCTCCGCTCGCTTCCCATTAGCGAGAGGTGGATGATCAAAGGCTCCATCCTGGGGAGCTGATGAGTGCCCCAAGCTCTTGCTGGAAGTCGGTAGAACTGCAGATGGCTGGCAGCCTCCAGGAGCGGGCCCGGAGCCCTCGGGGCATCACGCCAAGGCATAACTGAGGTCTGCTCGAGGGATGGCTGGAGCTGCCGTGCTGGAGCTCGGAGTCTCGTGGAAGGCAGCCGTGGCCCCTCCGAGGTCAGCCCTCGCCCACTGAGCTCGCTCCACGCCCGGGGGTTTGTGTGCCAGCATGACTCTGTTGGGCTGGCCGGATCCGGCTCTCCTAGAGAGACGTGGCCGTGTGTCCTGCTGCTCCGGAGCAAGGAGCCTCCTGCACGGTGAGGACGAGCTGAGCCCATGGTGGGTTTGGGCTCCCCAGCCCCTGTGGTGCCTCCTGAAGTGCTCGATCTCTGGGGATGCCCGTGGTGGGGGCAGTGGGTGAGCAGAACCCCCAGCAGCTCCTGGGTGCTTTGGATCCTCATCTGTGCCAGCTCATGGGGAGAGCTGGGTGCTGGGGGTGCTGCTCTTTGAAGGGTTCAGCTGTAGCACAGGGTTAAAATTATATTTTTTTTTTTTGTTATCAGAAGGGTGCATTTTGAGGGGAGAATGCACAGAGTGTCCTTTAAACTGCAGTACATTTGTTCCAACCTCACTTTTAAGATGAACAAAGGAAAAAAGCTTTGATTTGAGAGGCTGGACCTGAAATGGATCTTGGTTTGATTTCAAAACCCCACAAAGGAGCCGGAATCCATTTGCTTTACCTGCACCTGACCCATCCCAGGGCTCTTGAACTTGTTTCTCTCCTGTGACCCTGTTCACCAGCTGACACCTCACGCTCCTCCTTGGGCAGATGAAAACCCTCCTGCTGCAGCTGAGCCTCTGCTGGCTCCGTGCTCCCTCCCCAGTTCCTGGGGGGAAATGAGAAGCTCGACTTGCACAGCTGGGGGTGTCCAGAAGCTCTTTGTCCCCCCACCAAGATGGAGCATCCTGCTGCTCCCTGGGCTCACACCAGCTCCTGTGCAGAGATCCTGGAGAAAAACAGGACCTGTCACCTTTTAGCAAGGACTGCACCAGGATGTGGTGGTGATTTCCCTCCTCCCAGGGGACAAATAACTGCAAAACCTCTTCCCTGCTCTTCCCAAGCCCTTTGAAAGCTCGGCAGGAGCAGTGGGTGGGATTCACCTCCAGCATCTCTCTCCTTGCTGCCCCCCCAGCAGAGCCAGAACCTGCTTGATCTTTATCTAGGTTGTGCACCACATCTCATCAAGGATCTCTGGACCTATCCATCTCCTGGCTGTGCCGGCAGCCAGGAGCTTCCTTTGCTCCCTGCCTCTGTGTGTGTGTTTTTTGAGGAGATTCTTCAGCGAATTCCCTCTTCCAGGCTGTTGTGTCACATCTGGAAGTTTGTGTAGGAGTTTATCCAAGTGCTGGAGTACAGAGCAGCTTTTTCTCATTTAAAAATCATAGGCTGGCATTTTGAAGCGGGCTGGGGTGTGGGGGGGAGGAAAGGGGAGAGAGAAGCTGTCTGCCAAAAAGGAGACTGGAGCAGAGGAATCGTAATGAATTCCAGAAGTTTTCTTTCTTTCTTCCTTTCTTGCTTTCCCTCCCTCCCTCCCGGCGTGCAGACAAAAGGCTCGGCCTCATGCAGTTCATGGTTATGTCATCCCGGCGCGGGGAGCCCCGGCCGGGAGGGGTGGCCCCATCCTGCCCGGGGACCCTGCTCTGCTCGGGGACAGCTTTGCCTTGGCTCCTTGTAGGAAATCCGGAACACGGGCTCCCACGCGGGGCCGTCTCTGGAGCCCTGCCTTGCCTTTGGGGCCAGGAGCCAAGGCAGGGTGGCTGGGAGGGGATCGCAGCCTCTCCCCCTCGTCCCTCGTGCCCAGAACAGAGGTAATTTGGGATGGGGCAGGACCACCCCAGCCGCCGCTCCTCCGTGGGGCCGACGTGTCTCCCGGCTGAGCCGAGCAGACTGCCCTGAGCCGCTCTCCACTCCACCAGCTCTTGTGCTCTCTCCTCTCTTCAGTAGCAAAGGGTGTTGGAAGCAGTCTGGAAATGCCCAGGATTTTATGATGCATAGAAAATTTTCTGCTTTCTTCTGCCCCCACACCCCCTGCAGATGTTTTGGCATCATGCTGAAAAATGCTTTTCCCCCAGATTTTGCTTTAAACTTTGTTTCACTTTTTTCTTTCTGTGCAGAAAACACCAAGTTTTTGACTGCCCCAAGTTCCCTGCCCAGGTCGCTGTCAGCTCTCCTTTTTCTACTGTTTTGCTGGAAGGGAACAAAACCTTTGGCCAAGATGAATCTCCCTAATGGCTTTTTCAGTCGGATCATGAAATCCTTTCCCCTTGGAAGAGGAGCCCCAGGAGGGAGCCTTTGCCCCTGGCGGGGAGGAGGGTCTGGGGGAGCGGGGCCGTCTGGGGGGAGCTGGGAAAGGAGCATCCGGAGTCAGGTTGGGAGGGCTTTGAAGCTTCTCTGTGGTTTGGAGGGGGTTGAATTTCCTAGTTAATTAGGAGGCTTAAGTGTTTCTGGGTTTGTTACGAGGCCAGATCGTGGCTTTCCCTTCCCCGGCGCCTTGGCTCTCTGCTGAGCGACCTAGATGGGAAATATTCCCTTTGGTCTGTGATGCACGCGGAGGTTTCCCCCAGCCTGGGTTTGTTTGGCTTTGGCTTTTGCCAGCTTTGGCCTCTCACCTAGGAATCTGGGCTGGCGCTAAGAAATAAAAAAAAAAAAAAATTAAAAAAAGAAAAAGGGAAGACATTCTCATGGTTTTATATAACAGAGTGAGTAATGACCAATTGTGCTTTGGGATGCTCTCACATCTGCTTCCTACCAAAGCCCCAGCAAAGAGGCTTCGAACAGATGGAAAAAACACAATTTTCAGCCTGAATATTTGCTGAGAGAAACTTTCAGGCTTGATGTCGACGCTGGCTGCCATGGAGCTGGTTACAGCTTCCTGGGGAATGGGCTCTCGGGGTGCCAGGACCATTTTTGCGTCGTGTGCCCGAGTTGTGGCACGGCTGGGCAGGTCCCGCTGTGAGCCCTGAGCCTGGCCCATGCCCGCATGTGTGGGACCAGGACGTGCCTCTGACTCAACCCTCAGAGTTCACTGGTTAGTCACAAGTGGGTGGAAATTGTCTATTGGTTTGGCTTCTGTGCCCAAAACGTGGTTTTGGTGGGGATTTTTAACGTGTTTCCTAGGCGGAAGGGACTGGCGGCTGTTTGGTGGTTTGGGCTTTTTGCTGTTGGTTGTGTCCTCCCAGCTTTCCCTCTCCCTCTGCTGGGATGAGAAACCCAGGGGCAGGGGCAGGAGGGGGCTGAAATGGGAACAGAACGCCAAAGCAGGTGATGGGTGAAAGCTGGGGAGCTTGGCATGGACGAGCTTATAAAGAAAAGGGGATTTATTTACTGTAATCCAAACGCTAGCTCCTCACTTACAGGGTTCCTAATGCAAATCATCCTTATATTTATCTCTAATTTGGGTCTCTTCCAAGAGATTTCCCCCAGTGCATCCACCGAACCAGCCTCGAGATGCTCCCTGACCCGGGGGCTGAAGGCAAACCCGCAGCCTGCAGAGCTGGGTGAGGGGATTCACGGGGATTCCCCCACCTCGGCAGCCCGACTGCCCTTGCCAGCGTTATGTCTC
>NW_008627876.1:8938-15740 GCF_000691845.1 Merops nubicus | reverse complement strand
TGCACGCTCCCGGGATGCTGATGGCGAGAGCAGCCCAAGGCAGAGCCCCCCCCCTCGCCCAGATGACGAACAGGACTTGTTAATGATTTGTTAATTCAATTAGAAGGTGCTCGTTAACCCATGGCGAGGCTGAAGCTCCCCTCTGGAGAGCAGGGCTCGCCCCCGTGCCCGCAGCTCCCTCTGCCAAAGCGTTTATTTGGTGTTAGGCTGCCAGCCACGCTATGCAAATAGAGATGGTAATCATGAATAAGGTTCATTTTTAGCTCGGAGTTGAGACTAGACTTGGGAGGAACCTGGCTCTGGGGGGGTTGGTGGGGAGTGATGCCTTTTCTGGGGGTGGGGAGCGCAGCCCCCGGGGCTCACTTGGCCCGATCCTGCAGAAAGGAGCAGATGCCTCAGCTCCTGCTCAGCCCTGGGGTCCAGAGGAATAGAATGTTCCTTCTGCTGCACACTGAGTAAAGCTTTCAAGTGCATTTAATGGGCTGCACTTTAACCAGCCTCCTCCGCATTGGCCACTAATAGCATGAAGCCCAGGTCTGGCTGGTGGTCCCAATGCCTGTGTTGGATGCAGAGTATCTTTAATTTGGGAACCATCAGGCCTAGGTAGCCTGGCTGTAGCAATTCTACCTTAACGGGAGGGAACAGAAACCCCAGGAAGAATGATAAATCACGCGGCACTGATGCTCCATTGAATTAATGCTTATTTGGGCAGACAGGGAGGAGAGGAATTAAATTAATATCTGACTTGTAACTGCTACTGTATGTGGTTATTGACTTATTTTGCTTTGGAGGACCATAAATATGTCTTGGGATACACCCCTGAGACCATAATCTGCTTGGGGTCGCAGTGCAGGTCTGTCTCTGATGCTCCTTCAGAGACTCATCCCGACTCCTCCAGTCAAACATCCAAATTCCTCTGACAAAGGACCCAGCCACGTGCAGAGGGGAATGTGTTTGCACTTTACTGTGAGCATACAGCATAAATCTTGAAGGCCTCTGCCTCTCATAAATCGATTTGTTGTCTCTAATCCTCCATCCAGCTTGGAACTTGAGGGTGTGGAGTCGGATCCGACTCGGGGGAGAGGTGTGGGGTGAAGCTCCGTGGCTCTGCACTGGGGATGGATCCCAGCTGGAGCCTTGTACTCTCAGCTACTCCCTTTTTCTCTGTGCCCAGGATTTTGACCCCATCAGGCAGTTGTTTGGGTGTCAAGATAAGCTATGGGGTCTCGGTGTTGCCCTCAGTAGCCCTAGCGAAGAGATTTGGGTGTTGGTGAGCCTGGGCAGAGCAGTGAGATCTTCCCCTTCAGCCTTTGGTGCCACACGGATGCTCTGGTCTGGATGACTCTGTGGATGAGATGCTGACCCTGGACACCCCACTGCTGCCAGATAAGGGGCTGGCATGGGGCATTTTGTAGCTAATGTGCCCCATGCCTGGGCAGGTGGGCCTCCCAGTGTCATGGGTGCACACGGGGTCAGCAGCTTGGGTAGCCCATGGTTTGGTGATGGTGTGGGCCAGGCTGACCCGTCGTGGTCCCCTTGTGAAGCTGGAGCTAGTGCTGGGGCACCTCTGACAGCTGTGCTGTGGCAGTCTGTCCTTCCTCTAGCTAAGGTGGATGTATCCTTCCACTTCTTGTGCTCCGTTTGGTGCAGGGGATAACTCTGTACATGATTCTCTTTAGGATAGGGTGTGTTGACCCTGCTCTCCAGCACAGTCTGTGCCAGCAGAGAGGTGAGTGGTGCTCCAAGCCCACACCTCTGCCCCTCACCTCTTGCTCCAGGCCCTGGTCCATCCCCTTGCCTGGGTCAGGCATTGCTACAGGAGAGGATTTGTTGGGCTCCTCCTCTTTTTACCCTCCCGGCCCATCCCTTAGGATGGAGCACATCCAGCCCCTTCCCCAGGGTCTGCCTCTCCCCTCCAGCCGCCAGCGTGGGGCTCCAGTGGGAGCAGTTTCCTCTGCCATGGGCAAATTGAGGCCCCTTCTTTGGAAAGCAGCAGCTTGGGGGTATGCTGCCTTTCACCAGGCTGGGAAAGAGCCTTGGAGGAGCCCAAGGCCAGCGCGGGGTACCCGCAGCGAGGGTGGAGATGCTTCATCTCAGTAAATGGGCTCCAGCTCCTCCAGCAGCAGATCTTCAAATCTCACAGCTGGGTTTTGGGCTTGGCTTTTTGCTGGGTTTTGTTTTCTCTTTTCTTGCAGTCCCATGAAACTGGGTTGTCCTGGCTCTGGGAGCACAGTGGGTTTGGCAAGTGGTGGTCAAGCTGCGAATCTGGAGGTGAACTGGGGGACAAAAGGATGAACTAAAAGTGCTTTGCTGTGCCACCTCCCCTCCCCCAAATCTCCTCCTTTCATCTGCTGAATACCTTGATTTTTCCACCTCTGGGTTTTTTTTTTTTTCCACTATTCCCTGGGTTTTGCATCGGGGGCAGGATGAAGGTTGAGGGGGGGGGTGTGTGATGAAGCTATTCGAGGAGTTGTGATCTCTGCGTTTCATTTTGCAGTTCAGCTGGAAAGATCTCGTTTCCAAATACACCCACACACAGGCACAGCAAGAGCGAAAGCAGGCGAGGGAGCTGCTCAGGGGGATGGGGAGGGCTGGGGCCGGCAGGACCAGGCGCTTGGAAATCAACTGAATCCACTTCAGAATGGACCGTAGCCTTTATGTGGGCACAGGGGATAGTACTCTATAGCTCAAGGCCAGGCGGGTGCTTGGCTTCACCCGTGGGTGCCTGGCTGCTTCAGGGTGGAGCAAAGGGAGAGCGGGAGGAGCAGGAGTCCCCAAGCAAAGCCCTGGTGCTGAGAGTGGCAGAGGTCCTGAGCGTGGCTGGGGGAGTCTGGGACCATTGCAGGGTCACACACAATGTGTATGTATGGACATGTGTACCCACCATGGGCTGAGCAGGGCCCAGGACACAGCAGCATGGTGGTGAGACCTGCTTTTGCAGTGGGAGAAGAGTAAAGGCATGGAAAGGAATTACAAAACTCCTCTCCTGGTGACCTTCAAGCCAAAACCATCTTGTTTCCAAAGGTAAGCTGGTGCTGGAGTGGCTGTTTTAGACTGTAACTCCCCGTCTACACCCTCTTCCTCCAACACTTTCCTTGCCAGCCAGGTCTTAACTCCAATTCTTGGTTTCTGGAGGAGCTGGTGGTGTGGATACATCCTGCATCCACCAGCACCATGAGGGGTAGGGTTAGCAAATAAACCTTCATCCTGTTGGGCATCTTGAGTGTGCAGCAGCAGGTAAACCCAAGGGGCTGGCTGAGAAGCCAAGTGGATGGGAGCTCTGGGATAGTGGAAGCTTTTGGAGAGACACCTCAGCCTGTCTGGGCTGGAAGCAGACAGCAAGTTTGTGTCTGCAGCAGCGTGCCAGGACCTCTGGGTCCATCGTCTTCCCTGGCTTTGGGGCTGGGGAGCAGTTCAGGGTGCTGGGGTGTGCAAGGGAGCACCTCTTCTTGCAGGGTGCTGTCATGGGTGCCCACGTCCCCCCAGCTCCCCGCTGGGCCACTTGGGTGGATGCTGGTGGCACGTCTTTTGGCTCCGTCCTCCTGCCACCCCCTCGGGGTCAGCGTGTGATTTTTTCCATCGCTTCGAAGAGGCTGAGCTCATAGAACAATATTCCCTGGGCCAACACCGCTTCTTTTTGAAGCTCCTTGTTTTGGTATTCCTCAAACTTCGTATCCTCAGGCACGAAACACAACACTTCTTGGCACCGGAGGCTCTTCCCCAGCGCTGTGGCTTTGGTTAGCCCCAGCATCCTGCTGCCTGGCGAGACCACCGCCCCATCCCCGAGCTGCTGGTGGATGGCATCCTCTCCCAAAATCACCGCAGGTCTTAAAACGGTGGTAAAATAGGATCCTTTGGCCACCTCGGCACGCTGCAGCGAGCCGCCCCGGCTGGCAGGGGAAAGGCAGCCCCCAAAGCGTGCTCCCAGCAGCGTTTGTCTGAGCCGGGAGCCGCGGCCAGAGCCAGGGCTCTGCCGAGCAGGGAGAATGCCAGAGTGCTGAGCTTATCCCGTGGTGTTTGATTTGTGGTCACGGTGGAAGTCGGGTCAGGAGGAAACGCGGACGATGCGGCAAAAAAGAGCAACTTTGAGATGGTCACAAAAACCCTCTTGCGGTGCTAGAAGTTGGGATTTTCTTTCCATTTTTCCTCCCCCCGCTGCTGGCCACGAGGTGAAGTTTATGGGAGGAATAGCGGTGGTTCCGGGAAAGGTTTTGCCGAGGTTGTATTGTTGAATTTTATTTTCTTTTTCTGGCAGTGGATGAAGGAAGCGGGAACACAAACAGCTTGGCCGGGGGGGTGTTGGTCCAGAAATCAGCCTGGCCAGTGAGCGGCTGCGCCGGGGGAGAGAAAATACTCGAAAGCAGACGCGAGGTTCGGTGCTTTTGTTTCTCTCTCTTTCCATCCCCGCTCCCGGGATGCTGTTGAATGTGGGGTGGATGCATCTGAAGGCAGAGACCGTTAAGGCGAGGATGTGTGTCGATGCTCCTGGCTTCCCGTGTGTTCTCACTGATTAAAATCTTAAATTCTTCCTTTTTTTGACAAGATTTGGGGTTTCTGTGCCGAACTAGAGGGTCTCTATAGCAACAGCTAGAGGCAACTGTTATTCCTAACTCTTTTTTTTTTTTTTTTCTTGCAGAGGGGGGAAAGGACTAGTGTGCCAAGCACCAGGAACTCTTTGAACCCCCCTAATGTTTGGGGTAGCGAGTGCTGGGAGAGGGGTGGGACTAAGTTGAAATATAGAATTGCTTTATGCTTATGAAGCCAAGGGGCTGGGACTAGCTCTGCCCCAGATGGGCCCCTCTCCCTTCTGCCAATAATGGTGGGTTTTGGCTATGGGAGGGAGCAGGGTCCTGTCCATCCTTGTGTCCATTCCAGTTCAAGGTTGGGGGTTTCCTGCTCAGCTTTGCCACGTCCAGAGGAGCTTGGAGCCATTCTCAGAGCACGACTGCGGCAGCTTTTCGAGACAATTAAAACCCTAACCCTTCAGGAAAAGTCTTGCAGCGTGTAATAGAAAGGAAACCAGCTGGGCTTGAAACTTAATAGGTTTGGGGAGTCATTTTTAGAATCCTATACTGTAGGTCTTTCTAGAAAGATACTATACAATTTAATAATATGTTCCATTCCTATACGTTATATTTAAATCATCCTATAGTATTGTGTAGGAGGAATCTAATTTTCCACTATAGGGTAATACACCTTTCTATAGGTTTTTGGTTGTGAGAGGTTTTTTTTTTTGTCCAAAGGAGTTAAATGAAAAATTATATCCTTCCTAGAGAATCTAACAAAATGATGAGAAAATAATACCTTTAATTTATTTAATAAAGCTTGTAAGTATTTTCCGTAGGGGTTTATATGGCCACGTAAAAACCCCATTTGAGCTTGGAATGATTGGATAAAGATGGGTTCAGGTGTAGTCCTGGCTGGGCAGTGCAGGGCTCTGCAGCAAGGGCCTGAGCCTGTTTAAAGGGGGGGAAAAATGAAGATAATAAAAGTCAGGACTTTGTTGCATCTCTATTTGTCCTCCTGGAATGCAATGGAGAGAAGACAGAGAAGTGGGCTCAGGGCTGTGTTCTGAGCCATGGTATGAAGCTGCATTTGGGAGCAGGGTGATGCTGGGTCTGGATGCTGCACCGGGGTCCTGTGTGCTGGTGTAGCCCAGGTGTCTGCAGGGAGAAAGGAGCTCTCTGCACTTGGAGAAGTGGGCTTTGGGAACAGCAAACAGGGGCTGTACCACGCTGTGAGGCTGTTTGCAGTAGGCTGTGGAAGGGAAGGGCTGAAAATCTGGCCATGGAGATGTGAAAGGGACCCATGAGCATTTGCTGTGCTGGTACTTAGTGAGCAGCTGAGCAGCTCTGTGCTCTCAGGTGGTCCCATAGGACCCTGTTTTGCTCAGCACCTGGTTGAGGCTCAGGCTGGTGCTGCTGGGCTGGCTGCAGCCGCACCAAGCACACACAGGGGTGAACTGAAAAGCTGTCGCCTGCAGCAGAGTGGGGTGGGTGTCTAATCCCAGATATACCCCAGCCTCAGGATCTGCTTTTTTTTTTTTTTTTAGCTTCAGTTCCTCATGTGGAAGTCCACATAAGGGCTATCTGCTGGACCTTAGGGTGAATGATGCTCTTATGTTTATTTTGTGGTGCTGCCTTGTGTGTAAGGGCTGAGTCTTGTGGTTTTGCCTGGTAATGTGTGGTTTTGGTCATGCTGTCATCTCTAAATCGGGGCAGAGATATCTGCTCTGTGCTGTGCTCATGGGAGGTGTCACAGGGTTCAGTGGGCAGATGGTGACGGGGCCCTTCCACGTGCTCACCTCACATGCTGGAGGTTGGGATCTGTGTTGCTGTAACCCCACCAATAAATCCCCATTTTTGGGGTGCCCTGCTCATGGATGGCTAAGGCACCCCACGGGCTGGGCTGCATGGTGGCCTGGGGGAGTGATGCTGGGCTCCCTCCTTATCTTAGCTCAGAGGTGTTCATCACTGTGACCTCGGGGACTGGGCTCCCAGGGCGCTGGTGACATCCGAGAGAGACACACGCAGGGGAAGCTGGTGGCCCTGGTCCTTGGAGTTCCCCAGAGGACAAGCGCCTTTTAATAGCCATGGCAACTAATAAACCCTGCGTGGCGACATCCCTGCTGTCGCCATGGTAACGGGCCGAACATCACATAGCAACATGTGCCTCGCGTACCCATGGAAACGGGCCGGGTCGGTTTTTAGCATCACTGCATTAAATCTTTGCTCTGGGGGGTGCTGGGGGGTTTTATCCTGAGGTAAACCCGTCCCTCTGAGGAGGGGGCCCTGGGGTGAAA
>NW_008627876.1:3883-8907 GCF_000691845.1 Merops nubicus | reverse complement strand
GCGCTGGGGTGAAACTGGGGGGGGCTCAGGGTCTGTGGGACCCCCTGGGCTTCCTGGGAGTCGGGCTGGTAATGGGACCCAGGGGTGCAGCCTGGTGGGATGTTCCCAGGCTGATGAAGATGGGGAAGGTGTTTTTTTTGTTTGTTTGTTTAATTTAATTTTCACAAGGGCAGCAGGGCTTGGAGGAGGAGGGAATGATTTGAATTAATTGTCAGATGGGCTTTGTGTTGCTGAAGAGGGGGGAAATCAGAAGTGCACAGAGCTGGAGGGCTGGAAACTACCTCGCTGCAAGGAAAACAGTTTCACAGTAGGATATTTGCAGGCACTTGCAGGCTGAGATTCCTCCCTGTGTCTGGGGTCACCTCAGTCTCCTGAGCTGGGCTTTCCCAAGCTGCCAAACTGGGCTCTAGAGACTGGGAATGTCACTCCTCGAGGGGCAACATCCAGCGAGGGGGAGGCAGCGGGCTGTGCACCAGCTCTCCTTGCAGCCCCCTGCCATGGCTTGCTCAGCAACTCATTAACTAGCCATAGCCATTAGGGGTTAATGAGGATTTGTAGCTGTTGGATGGGAGGGTTCTGCTGGGGTTACTCCGTGGTGAGGCCATGTGGGCTCAGAGCAGCCCTGGCTCCTGTGAAACACTGAGGACATCAAGTTGTGCACATGTGCTGGGTCCAGCACTCACACCAAATCACTTCAGCAGATGCAACTCTTCCCTGACTTAATCCACCAACAGGCTGAAAATTTTAGGAATTCACTTATTTAGAGCTGTTGAAGCATTTTTGCAAACATATTTCAGCCCTTCTTCCTCTGGTGTTGTATTAAAGACACTGCATGGATACCTAGGAGTATTTCTGGTGTCTATAAACACTCCTGTGAATAAATGTGATTGAGTTGGGGAAGTTTACAGATTTAGTTTTTTTTTTTTTTTTTTTTGAGGGCTCTGAACTGAGCTGGTAATTTTTTTCTTTTTTTCCATGAACTTTCAGGCCAACCTTTTCTCTCTTATTTATCTTCCTCCTCCTGGCTGGTGCTCAGTCTTCGTGGGGCTGGAAGGTGCTGTTTAGGTAACACGTTCAGTAGTGTCCAAGTCCCGCTGCCTTTCTGGAGGATTTAAGCTCTGTCAGGGCTTAAGTGCTTGGCAGGTGGGACTGGAGGATTTCAAAATGGTTGAGGCTTTTCAGTTTTACCTATGATTTATCTGTTGTTGGAAGATAAACACTGCCCAAAAGCCAGGCTGGTGCTGCAGGACAGTTTGGGTTTGTGGGTCCATCCTAGTCAGGCACAAAATCAGTGCAGTGATGGATGGTTGTTAAATCTCTGTGCCAGAGCTCTTGGGGCTGGCAGCAAAAAGCCACCTCTGTGGGAAGTCCCTCCCCTCACCCCAAAATCTCACTGCACCTCTCGCCCTGTGCCCTGAAGAAGGGTGGCTTGCAGTGAGATCACTCTGGAGTGCTTTGCTGCCTCTCTGCTGCTTGCGTTGGACACTTAACGGTTTAGAGTTCAGGGAATGTTGTCCTCCATCCTCTCCTACCTACCTGGCAATTTTGGATGCAAGTTGGGGGCGTTTAGTTATCCTTGAGCTGTCTTTCACTCCTCTTCCAGGTTATTCTGGAACTGGTCAGGGTGGCTGGTACACAATATGTGATTTTGTGTGTCTCTGCTTCCTGCTGGCTTTGCACCCTGAAAACCTTCTGTAGACAACTTGCTGTACCCTGGGCAAAAAAATCCCAGCCTGGAGAGGTCCTTGTTGCAGCCACCTCATCACTGTCCATCCCCAGCACTGATTGTCCCCAGGCAGAGAATTAACCTGCAATTTTGGGTGGCTTCATTGGATGCTCCTGCCATTGCTGGTTAGCCCGTTTCTCCTGCTTGGTGCTGGAGCTGGGGGCCCCATGGGTGCCCAAAGCTCCTTGCTCCCCTCCTTTAGCATCAGAGACCTTGGAAAAGCTTCCTTAAGGTTTATTTTAGACCCCAGGCAGGGCATCCTGCCTTGCCCTCTCTGACCTAATGAAGTCAGGTTTTGGTTTCCAACACGGTTTTGGCACCGGGCTGAAGATCCTGGGGCTTCATTCAACCAGCAGTGAGCTGGTTTAAAAGGAGAGAGAAAAAAAAAAGAATTGAGGTAAAAATCTCCAACTATTTGGCTTCTTACCCTGACAAGTGTGTGGTGCTTCTGGAATAGGAATTAGCCTTAAGCCATGGACTTTAACAGGGACCCCCATGCGAGCATCAGGCAGGGGTTGCCCCTCCAGCTCCCCAACGTTGTCCCAGGCTTGTCCATCTCCAGAAGTGCTTTGAGGACCGTGTCCCACCATGTGCGAGAGGTTCGGCAGTAGCAGCATCAGTGCTGGCCTCGAAGGAGGGCTGCAGCCAGCTCAGTGAGGTTTAATTAAATCTGAAATCCCAGCCGCTTTCTCTCCCGGGCTTTGGCTTGGGATGCCATGGGTAGGAAATCAGTGGAAAGAAATAATGAGAATTAGAGCAGCTCTGAGGGCCGTGGCATTCCCAGCTTGCGGGGGAGGGGGCTGGAGGCTGGGTGGGCTGTGGCAGGACAGAGCCACGGTGCTCCTTTGGGATGTGCACGGCATCGATGGGATAAATCCCTGGGCAAGCCTGTGCCGTTGCTCCAGCTGAGCATCAGCCCAATCTGGGACTGGTTCAGAGCAGGAGCTGGCAGGGCCATCTCCAAATCCCCCTTAATGACTGAGCGGCTCCGAGCCTGGCAGCAAACATCCCCTGCAGTAGATGTCTTTCCTTCCCCCCTCCCTTTTCTGTAGAGGCACGCTCATTAAGGCTGCAATGAGCCTGACTATAAATTAGATACAAATGTACAGTTAACGCTGAGTCTCCCCAAGGCCAGTGTAGGTATTCTGGTATTTAAACTAGCAGAGCCAAGGGGAAGGATCCAGCAAAAGGGGGGGAAGAAGGCCGGGGGGAGAGGGAGAGGAAAAGTAGCTCTAATTGAGGTCAGTATTTGAACAGTGAAGACCAATTAATGCTCCTGGATCAATAGGTCTGTGTGAGTGCACTAATGCACCCGCAACAAGGGCTGGTGTGCAGGCAGCACCCAGGATGCTCGTGCAGAGTGTGGGGTGAGCTGTGCCCCTGCTGCCACCCCACTGCTGGCAGAGCTCTGGGTGTTGGCAGCCTTGAAGGATGCTGCGGGCTGAACCCGGGGGTCAGTCAGTGAGGGCACCCATAGGCAGCAACTTCTGCCTCCAGCCTGGCAGGGACCTATGAAAATCCCCTTCCCTACCCCAAACCATCGTCCCTGCCTGTGTTTTCACTGGCCAGTTTTTCAGGGAAGAATGGATTAAACGGGGATGGGTTTCCCAGCTGGGACACATTGGCGGTGCCATGGTGGAGTGCAGCCAAGGTGTTGAGCAGGTCCCTGCTGGAAGGTGCTGGAGCCACAGGCACCCTTCCTCCCCATTTTTGGCAGTCCAGGCCTTGCTGGGGCGGTGCCTTAGCAAACGTCCAGTGTTTCCAGACTCCCATTTTTATTGTCCTTTATTGCTCTTCCAAGACAGCGCGTGTGTGCGTGGGGAGAGGAGATTATCGCGTTAGCGTCGCCCGCCCTGGGGAGGGTGGGGAGGGCTGGCCACGCGGGGCCTGCCTGGACTATCTTCCAAGGACAGGCAGCCCCAGCATGGCATGTGCTTGTGTGATGTGGCGCCCATGGGTGAAGCCGTGCTGGGCACCATGCTGGGCACCACGCTGTGCAGGCAGCCGATGCCCTCCCGAGGAGTCTGAGCTCCCCACAGACACGAGAGAGCACGGCAGGAAAAGAAATCCTTGTTATTATTCCACGAATTTTATACGCTGAGCTGATGCATATGGCACATGAGATGATTTGCCTCTGGGCATACAGGAAAAGCGATGCGAGGCAGGAACTTTTTGGCAATCCTGGGTCTTAATCGTGAGACAGAATTTTCCTGGGGTGGGGAGGAGGTGGAAGGACCATGGTTTGTGCACCCATGGGTCACACTGTCCCTGCTGGTGCTGCCTGTAGAGCCGGGTGAGGCTGTAGCTAACCCAGTGCTGCCGCTTTTCATGCCCATCTTTTCAGAGAAGGGGAGAAAGTTGCTGCTATTTCCACCACCTCTCTCCGTTTCCAGGTTAGGAATCCAGGACGCTCCCAGGTTTACCGGAGGAAGGTGGAGGGAAGGCTGCGAAACACGGCTGAGCTCGGGAGATTATTTATGGCCGGGTTTGGTGCCACGTTCCATACCTTTCGCTGCCTTGTTCCCACCTCCCACGGCCTCACGCTGCAGCTGGGCTGGAGAGGCGGGAAGGGGAAAATGCCATCGGCAGCACCCGCGGGGCCTGAGCTTGCAGCAGTGGGGACACGAGTGTGTCGGGTCCCCGCAGCAGTTCGGGTGCCCTCCCATCGCAGCTCACCTTGCAGCACGGGGGGCAGGGGGTGGTGTTGATGTCCCTGGGCTGGCTCCCTGGGGGTGACCCAGTGTGTGGGGACAACCCCCACCCCTCCCACTGTCTCTGCTGAGAGCGTGTGGGCATTCAGCTGAGCAAGCGGCGCTTCTGCAGCGGGTGCTGGCGAACGTGCCCTGGAACACCTTGACTCATGGAAATGGGTGGGTTTTATTTTGGGTATAAAAATGTAGGGGAAAAAAGCCTGTTTGCTGGCCCCGAGTGTTGGTGGGAGCTTCCTTCTCCTCCGTTCCGCGCCGCCAGCCGTGGCCCCCAAGCAGAGCAGGGTGGTGAGGAGGCTGCAGGCTGTGAGGCTCGGGTGCAAGGGGAGCGGGATGGGTGCAGGATGTGTCCCCAGTACCGCTCTGGGTGCGGCAGCAGGAGCTGGTGCTGGAGGGGCGTCGAGGCTGGAGTGCCGGTTTTGCTGTGCTCCAGCTGGCTGCCTGGGAGTCACACACAGCTCCCGAAGGTGCCCCCGGTCTCCACGTTCCAGCCCTTGTCCTTAGCTGTCATTTCCCTTCGAGCTGCTGGAGACACGCGGTGAATCCAGCACCAGCCCAGCAAGTCTAGAAACGGCACAAACGGCAGCCTC
>NW_008627876.1:1514-3750 GCF_000691845.1 Merops nubicus | reverse complement strand
GCTGGCAGCGCCGGGCGCTCCTCGCTCCTCCCGCCTGGCCCACGCCTGCTGGATCAAAGCTGGGGAGAACACGGAGCTTGCAAGCTGCTGCTGGAGCTGGGGTGGCTGCTTTAACAAACTGGCATTTTCTAAAATTCCCGTGGCTGGTGCCTGACCGGGAGAATTGCCTGTGTGGTGCTGAGGCTGGGCAGGGGCTGTGCACCCCTCTCCCCTGGCATCTCCTTGCTGCTAGAGGGGTTTTGGGCTTGGCATCCTCTGCTGATGGAGGGGCACGGGTGATGGACCAGGGCAACTGGTGCCAGGTGGGCTGTGGGGACCTGATGCATGGATGTTTGTGGAGTATGAAGAGTAAATGCTGTCACTTTGTATCATGGCCCCGCGCACTGTCAAATGGGGCCAGCACCCATCCTGCCTGCCAGCACCCATCCTGCTTGACAGCATCCTTGCTTGCAGCATCCTGCCTGTCTGCAACCTGGACCCGGGTGGCCATGGCCAAGAGTGGGCACTGGCCAAGCCCTGAGTGAGTGGCTGGGTCGATTCATTAGGAAATTGTGCTAACGAGGCTCCTCTCTGGTTTGCAGCCCCTTGCCTGTCCCCTCTCATTAGGCTGGCACACAGGTCCCCCCAGGTTTGCTTTCCAAGGAGGGCTGCTGTGCACACCCCCTCGCATGCCCAAATTCTGAGTGGCTTTTTTAAATGCTGGTTCAGCGGTGGGGTTGGGACAGGGCAAGCTTGTACCCATGCTGTTGGGGATGTGCCAGGGCATCAGGGCTGTCACTGCTGCCTTGGGTGGAGGGGGGTGCTGCTGCTGCTCTGGCACCACCGGGTGCCTGAGCTGCTGCTCACCCTGAAGATATGTGGAGCTGCTGAGCGCTGCTGCCTGGAAAGAGGGAAAAAGCCGAAATATTTATCTTGGAGAGAGGAGGGATCGCAGTGTGCTGGCGCTCGGCAGCAGCTGGAGGGGACGGCTCCTTTCTGCAGTGACCCCAAAGGCCAGGCACATTCCCTTTGGCCCAGGCTTTCGCTTGCTAACGTGTGCTGTTGGCACCAGCTGGCTGAGCCAGGGATGCTGCTGGGAAGCATGGAGACTTTGGCTTTGCTAGGAATGAAATTAGGAGAGGGCAGGAGGTCTCTGTTGGTGTGGGGGATCCAGTTCAACTTCCCCAGTCAGGGCCAGGGGAACAAAAGAGGAACCCATGGTGACATTCGGAGCATTGCACAACTTAGCACAAGTGGCAGTGGGTTTGCTTTCTCGTGCTGTTCCCCCCATGCACACCCTTGTTCTGCCCCAGCTCTCCTCTTCCTCCTGGGGGGAGCAGCCAGTGCTGGAAGCTGCTCTCTCCTGGATGAGCCCCACGATGCCCTATCCCACCCAGGGAGGGGAAGATGTGTGATGAAAACCCCTGACTGGCAGGCTGATGGTCCTGCTTTGCCTCTGTGCAGGTCCTGGGGGACACAGAGGGGTAGTGCTAAGCCCCACAGGGTGCTTGCCCCTGCCTTGGGGGAGGGTGGTAGTGGGGGACATCCCTAGGGCAGTCCCTTCAGGGCTGAGCCAGCCCTGTGATCCTGCTCCTGGGGGGTGGGTGTTGGGCAACTCTGTGTCCCCCATCCTGCTGCTGTGATTGCCCCAAGGTCCTCACAGCTCAGCTGGGGGAGCCCATGAAAGCAGACTAGGGGATGGGGGGGCAGGTATGCTGACTCTGTTGGCTTGTCGCTGTGTCTCATATCCCTTGGGCAGTCCCACTGGAATGCCTCCCTGTGTGTGAGCAACCTTTGGGGAGGGTATCTCAAGGGGTCCATCTTTGCACTGACAGCTCCTGGGGGCTTGAGGTCTCAGGGTGCTCAGGAAATCCCAAAGTCTGTCCTGCCTCGGCTTCCCCAGCAGTACTGCAGGAACTGCAGGGAGAGTGTCCTCCCCAACCAATGATGTGAAATGCTGCTGGTCCTCAGCATCGGCTGTTTCCCCAGGATTCGGTAATGAAACAGCCTCCTGGTCCCTGGAGCCCTGTAACCCTGGGATGCTGTGTATGCCCCCCCGTGGCCGCGTGCCCGCCCACCCTCCCCTCTCATCCCCAGCATGTCTCCCTGGCCAGAGCCCGCTGCAGCAGGATGGGCTCCTCTGCAGTCACCTTCCTCTGGTCCCTGCTCAGGGCTTGCAGGAGCTGGTGGCTCTTTTGGTTGTTGAGTTGTTTGAAGATGCAGGGTGGAGCTGGTCCTGGCTAGAACCTGGGGGCTC
>NW_008627876.1:423-1487 GCF_000691845.1 Merops nubicus | reverse complement strand
CCCCAGTGTGTCCCTGAGCACAGAGCTGCCGCTTTGGGTTTGAATTTTAATGTCTAGCTGGCTTCTATTAATTACCCAGGGGGGCGAGTTCATGATCTGCACGGGTGACTTGCCAAGGGTGCTGCTCTGGGTTTTAGTAACAACCAAACAGAGCCCCGTGGGACTGGGGAGGCTGCTAGCACCCATGGGGTCTGGCTGTGATGGGTGGGGATCACCCCCCTGCCCTGCTGCTGGGGCAGAGGTGCTGCATGGGGTCTGCACCCTCTCCAGCAGCTTTGCAGCTTGTCCCCACACCGTCCCCACTCTGCCTTCCGCCACAGCTTTGGGACCCTCCTCCTCCTCTTCCTCCTCCTGTCAGTACCCACAGAGCTCGGACAGGCTCTGCGATGGTCACCTTTGCTGCTGTGGTGGAAGGATGGGCTGTTGGTGTCTCCCTCCTCTTCCTCTCCATCACTACTGGCTACATCACTACTACAAAAGGCTCATGGGGATGCTGGACCCTGGTAGGGGCAGCTCCTGCCCTTCACCCCCCACCACTGGGTTCCCAGCATAGGCCCAGGGAGGAAGAACCCAGCCTGGGGGTGGCTGTGGGGTTTATAAGTCTGAGAATGAGCCCCAGCAATGTCCCTGCCTCTTGGGCAAGCAGGAGTTTGAGTCATGCATCATCGTGTCCCGATGGCGCTGCACTGGCCTGTGATCTACTGCTGTGTGGCTCTCCTAATTAAGAAGTCATTAGGCTGGGGTGTGATGCTGGAGGTGGTGGTGGCAGCCCCAAGAGGGCACTGCTGGCTGGTTGGCACAGGGCAGGCGAGGGCAGAAATTGTGGGGGTAGCAGGGGGTGGGGTGGGGGATGAGAGAGTGGTGGGTGGGAGAAGACAGCTTGTAGAGTGATGGGGTACATGAGACCCCCAACTTCTCCTCTCCCTCTAAATGGATAAATAGTACTGGGGTTTAGGGTGTGCAGGATGCCTTGGAGGACGTGGCAGTGTCTATGGAAGTGCCAGTGTGTCACTGTCAGGAGTGGCCCTGCTTTTAGGGGAGCAGAGCTGAGCGCAGGGGCAGCA
>NW_008627876.1:0-200 GCF_000691845.1 Merops nubicus | reverse complement strand
TCACCAGGGAGGAGACCGCCCAGCCCTTCCTGGAAGCATCGGCAGCAGGCGCCTCGCCGAGGTTCCTGTGCCCTGCCACGGCTCCTCGCAGGGATGGAGAGCCGGGCGAATAATTCCTCCTGAATAATTCATCTCGCTAATTAGCTGGACGACCGTCACCGCATTCCTTCCTCGGACTGCCCAGCAGCAGCTCCCAGCCT
>NW_008627875.1:0-41382 GCF_000691845.1 Merops nubicus | reverse complement strand
TGCTGGCTCATGTTGAGCTTCTCATTTGTGGGGTGGAGATGAATTCCAGATCCCCCTTCTCATTCAAAGTTTGTGGCCAGACAAATCTCTGTGTGATTACTCCTCACAGTGCTGGAGAGCTGTGGAGGTGATGTTCTTCCTGTCAGGCTGCAGATAAGATTTGCCAGGTTATCTTTCTGGGCAGTTAATACAAGTGTGTTCAGTGATAGTTTTGATGTTCTGTTGTGCATCCTCCTGCTCCAGGTTACCCAGATTTCTGCTGCAGAGCTGTGAGCACAAATTCACGTGGGATGCCACGTGCTCAGAACAGAGATATGAGACCTCCAACGTATCCACAGATGTACTGGAGGGTTTTGCTCAGCTGAGAAATTGTGCAATTAATAGAAATAGCATTGGTGAGAGCTGTGTGCTTCAGGTGAGGTCTAAAGCAAGACTCAGATTGATTTGGAGGTGGGAGAACCCAAGGACACACAAATAATCTGTCAAATGAACATTTTATAGGTGGCCTTCTACTTACCCAGATGTAATACACTGTTAAAATTGGATTTGCTTCATTCAGTTCCTGAGTGACTTGTGCTGGCCTTTGCTGTGTTCCAGTTCAGTGTGGCTTCTGGGTCATGAGAGAAGAAAAGGTGCCTCCCTCTCTATTTTTTTCCTTTTGGTCTCCTGGATACATCCATACAAACCAGTATGCACCTCTTGGTACATATATTAGAATAATGCAAACCAGAGTGTAAATAATTTTGCAGCACTTTGAAAATAGGTTCAACAGAAGTGACTGTTGCCATTATCACTACCTTTATATTTTAGGTTTGTCTTGTAAGTCTTTTATGAAGAGAAATATGTTATTGAGGTAACCACATCAGACAAGAGCAGTGTTTTCCTTCAGTTTTTAATCCTAATTCAGTTTTAATTGCACTGCCCTAATCTGAGAGGGAGGGAGGTGTCCCACTGGACAGCACCAATGCCTCGAGATGTCCCTCTAAAGGTGATACTGTGGTTTTGGTGGGTGGACATTTACCAAATACCTAAACATCACAATATTGCAGCTACTCATGTGAGGAACTCCCAGGTGCTTGTTTAGATGCTGAAGGCAATGCATTAGGAACTGATGGTGCCTGATTATTATCCAATCAGTTCCTGATGCAGTATCTGCGACATCAAAAACTCTGCAGTGGTTTTGGTTACACCCAAATTTTTCCCATTGCAGTGTCCCCATTTCATGTGATTTAAAAAAAAAAAGATTTAAACTTCAAATGTTGCAGCTTAACAAGGCCAGTGTACTAGGAAGAAAACAGCTTTAATTACACCACTCATTCTTTTAGGAATTTTATACCTTTCTAAGCACTACTAAGAATAAGTGTGACCAAGAATCTGATACGAGTTTTATCTTACTCAAAGCTGTTTTTTGTTGGTTGAATAGTTTAACACAAGATAGTCACCAAGTGGGCTCTGCCTCTCAAAAATGGAGGAAATGATGTAGGCTTGCAGCAGGGGGAGTCTGCAAATTCACTGAGTGTCTGAGTGGTGAACTCTGTGAGAAACTCTAACTTTATGCCAGTGGGTATGGGCTTTCTGTAGGCAGCAGTTGGCTGTGAGTGCTACAGACCTAAGAGTACCACCCTATTTCTCACACAGCTTCTAGATCTATTAAAAAACACTACATTTGAAAGGAATAATCTTGTTTCTTACTGGAGTCTTGGTATCTAGCTTCTGTAAATTCACTGGGTGTGTGCCTGGTGTGCCTGTTCATTCCCTGGAGGTCTTGCTGTACTGAGAGCAAACAACACACACCACATGAGCAGGACATGGACATCACAGCCCTCAGACATCAAGGCTTCTGCTGCCACCCTCTTCTGTTTGGAAGGGTGCAGCCAATGACTTTGGAGACAGTTGGGGTTGGTATTTTTGGTTCAGGCCTAAAAACAAATAATCTGGAACGTGTCTGCCCGTAGCTGATTTCATTAAGTCTCTCTTCTCCCCCTCAGGGCAGCAGACTGAGGTTCAGTGCCCACTCCTGCTGCCCTGCAAGCCATACAGAAGCTGGTAACTCATTTTGTCACTGCTGCCATGGCACAAATGCCACCCAGTCTGTTAATGGATCCTGCAATCTCTGCCCCACAGTGCTCCAGGTATTTCCATTACCTTGAGTTTAGGGTGTGGAAGAAAAATGCTTGGAAATGGGGAAATGTAAAGAACATTTCCCAGGGGAAAACAAACCCTGTCAGGTGACATCTGGTGACTAATGAGGGTGATCACTAAGCCCCTAATGAACAAACTACACACCTACACTAGAGCTACTTTTGTTAGCAGTGGCTAAGGCAGAAATAGCATCTCTTCACCAGGGCTTTTCCAGACAGAAGAAAACCATCCTGAGCTAACAGTGCACTCAAGTTTTGCAGGCCTGAGAAGAACTTGTCATACCTGGTTTTGTTGAGCCCCAACTCCTGTACATCAAAGGGAGCCACCTTTTGTCAGGTTCCTTTGATCCTTACTGTGACATGAATAGTTTTTGGCAGACTACAGATGCTCCCTGGAATCTCACACGTACATAAAACTTAGGGAGATACCTCTAAGGATTGGCCATCTGGTGCTTTCAGCCATAAAACTGTGGTGAAATGAATATAACTCTTTTATGTGCACTGGTTATATATAATCTTTAAGGTCCCTTCCAACCTAAATCAGTCTCAGATTCTCTGATAATACTCCTTTGTGCTGGATATCCATAGGCTGACTAAAGCCATCTAATGTTAATTTGAATTTTGCATTGATATTTGCAGTTTTGGATTGGACTGTAAGCAATGAAGTTGCAAGCACTAGATGTGAATAAGAATGTTATAATTGTGGCTGAGGAGCTTATTTACAATGGTATCTCTAATTACATCTTAAAAGTAAGAGCTAAATGAGAACTACATAAAGGTGGATTGTACATCTCATTTTCCAAACATTGCATTAATACCTGGTACTGCAAATACAGACTCAGGTAAGATAGCTGTGGGTTTTTTTTAAATGGTAGGTCCTCATTTGTTCCTCCTCAGCTTTTCAGAAGTTCTAAGAATGGTTTGAGTTGCAATATTACCGAGGTCATAAACCTGGGAAAAATTGATTGTGAGTGTTTGGGGTAGTGGAAAATTCAGTGTGGGTGGTGGTTGTGGTGGAACACTGATTTTGGAACTTGGGACAAGACAGGGATGAAGTGAAAAGTCTGGGCACAAAGTTCTGTTTATCCTCAAAAGCTCAAAGGTGGAGGATGAAACACAGAAAAGGCATCATCTGCCCTGCAGACTGCTGTTTTCAGGAGGGGTTTTTACAAGGAACATTTTCAGGGGGGGTTGAAATGTGATGTGGTTTCAGAAAATCTGTTCACCCACTTAACCAGAGCTGCTTCTGCTGCTGCAGGATGCTGGTAGGAGGTCCCAAGGCAAGGTCTGCAGTGGAGTGCACGTGGTGGTCTCTCTAAGCCACGGGGTTCCTCCTGTGTGCACGGCGTGGTTTGGTGTTGTGTGCTGCAGCTGGGTCTCTTGGTTTCTGGGGTTTAGGTGCCAGGCAGGCCTCCTGAGCCATTAGAGCAAAGAAATTGCTGTGTTTAGCATAATCCCAGATACCACTGTGAGAGAGTTATTAACTGCTCACAGTTGCCAGCTGAGATTAAGCCAATTCACAGCCATCCAGGTTAGGCCTGCAAGTGGATTCATGTCAGCTAAGCTGCTTCCCTGAATGTCCTAGGCAGGAAAAAATGGCATAATTCCACAGACAACACCTGGAACTGTGAAGAGCTGTCATTAAAACATTTAGGGTCTCTGTGCATCTCCTCTGAGAGAAACAGTATTAAGCAATTCCATTTGTTGAACTGAGACCTACTTTAGTGGGTGCTCTTCGGCATGCCCCAATCTGCAGGTAAACTGATAAAGCAGACTTGTTCTTTCTGGTTCAGCCTCTGCTTATTTGGCTTCCCTTCTATAATAAGGAATACAATAAAATATAAATCTGAGGGAGCTCTCTAACTTCTGAACAAATCCCATTTATGTCAAGCATCTAAAAAATGAGGTGCATGTCTCTTCAGCTCCTTACACTTACCTCCTTTCATGCTCCTGTAACTGCTGATCAGTGTTTTCAAAGCAGGGCAGCCCATCTGAGCAGAGAGCTAGGACCAAATCTTCCTTCTGTGTTTGGTCATTGTGGAGCTCTGGCAGTGAATCCCACGTGTTTAGAAACAAAATGCCAGAGCTGCACACGAGAGCAGGCAAGAGTCAAAGGAGCTGGATGGACTGCAGGCGTTTGATGAAATGAGAAGAAAAATAGATACTGAGAGATTGATCTGACAAAAAAAGCTGTCTGAAAGTTTTCTGAAGGCTGGAGTAAAATCTAAGCTTGTTTCCTAGAGCTGATTACCTGCAGAACAGGATCAGAAAGATCATTCACTTGTGTTTGGTCGTGATTTGCTGCAACAGCAGGATATTGCAGCAAGGAGAGCCAACTGCTTTTCCCCTGTGGGCTCTGTGGGCAATATTCTGTCCACAGAACCTTAAAGAAAAGGTCCCCCTGCCCCCAGCACATCCCTGGGGGCTGCATTGCCCCATTGCCTGGAGGGCCACTCAGAAAAACCAGCCTTCTACTGGAAGGAGCCAGGGGCAGGCTTGGCAGGTGGTCTGATTATGTTTGCTCAGCCAGTTCCACAGTATTTGCTGGACAAAAGAAGGCATCAGGTGATACAGAAAGTCCCAAACAAAGCTCCAGATGAATACAGACATGGCCAGAGTTTCTTATCTGTGAAAGTGGAGGAAAACTTGTGGCTAAAGAGGGCAGGAGAGCCAGAAGCCATTCCTCTTCCACTGATCCTTGTGTGGCAGGCTACTAACCACCACACCCTCACTGAGAATTTGGATTTCTTTGTGTTTCTTTTGTAGTACTCAAGCTGTGGAGTTGGGGCTGACAAGTGGGAGTGGACTCAGGGTAGCTGTTGAAGTGCAGTTTTGAATATTGGAACTGTTTAGGCATCCAGACCTATGTTTGTAGAACTTCTGTGGAAGAAAAGGCTCCAGAGGAGCAGGAGATAAGAATTCAGGCAAGCATTACTACAACATGGTGTAAACAGAGGTAGATTAATACTATGTACAGAAGGTACCTGCATAGGTGGGTGTCTTTCCAAGAGTAAACATCCATTTCCCAGCTTCTTCCTCCTAGCTTGTCTATGGGTGGGAAGGTGTTGTGAGTTTCTGAGAGATTTGGAGTTCCTCTCACTTCTCTGTGGTGCAGAAAAACTTTATGATGAAAGAATGTTCATCTTGGTCTGATGTTGTAAACCTGTCATTTCAAATCTCACCCTGGAGAGGCACAGAGGGGACAGAGTAACCCCACAGAGGCAACCTTCATTCTGGCACTTTCTGGGTTTTCACTGCTTGACTCTTCACCTTTGATCTTTTGCTTTTTCCTTTTTATTTTTTCATGGATGTAATGAAGTTATGAAAGGAGGGTAAGATTGATCCAAAGAGAGTTTAGAACTTCAGCTCAAAGATCAAACAATCAAGTGTCACTTTTTTTTTTTCATATGGTAATTGGCAGTCAAAATGTTTCATGCAGATTGCAGACAAGGAAGGTTTTGCTTACATCTAGAGCTGGATAGAGAGTAGATGGTGCTCCACTTTTACATGTTGCTAAAAGTAAAGAATCTTTAATAAAAAACAAATCCATAAATAATAACTAGTCAACTTTTGAAGCCTGTGAAGCTGCAGACAAGCTGTATTATCAGTTTGGGTGGCAAGTGTTTAAGAATTTTCCTTTTTTTTTGTAAAAAGGGATTTTTTAGGATATACTATTAAATTTTCCACCATTTTTTTTGATGGGTTTTAAACTAGCTCCCCAGCTTTAATGCTGGATGATAAATTTGTATGTCTTGTTTAAAAATATTTGCTAATAAAAGGGTAGGTGGAAATAAGTCACTAGAATAAGGATGAGAGGCTTCTGGAGGAATCCCACAGAAGATAATGCAAAACCTTGTATTGTTTTCACTGGGGCCCAGTTTTTATCCAGAAAATAATAAGTGCTCATTCTTGGCATTGGTGTAATTACTCCAGGGTGATAATAAGGTCTTGAAACTGGCTGAAAAATTTGCTTTTCTCTTTCATGTGTGATGTTTTCTTTAATAGAGTGGCAGCATTCTGAAGACAGAGGTGTGAAAGCAGAGCTCATTCTGGCAGTATGACAAAATAAGAAGTGTTTAGAATGATGTCAGCAATTTAAAACATACAGGATGAACCAAAGGCTTGATCAGAACAGTAATAAAAAAATTCATATAAAAATAATCAAAGATTTAAAATTATAGGTTAGCCTAGAGTGATTCTAGCATCGTTTTGAGTCAGTTCTTGGATTGCAGCTTTGGTTTCTTTCTCAGGGCTGGAATTTCCAGCATAGCTTCTCCTTGGTGTATCTCTTCATGATTTTAAATGGCTGGGCAGGTTGCTCATTATTCATCAACAGCATTTTTGGAAGTGGATGGCACCATATTGGTATCTCTGCAGGGCTTGGGCTGGCTGAATCATTGAAGATGGATTTAAAATGTTAGAATGGAATAGTCAGATTTGTTTTTCTTTAAAATCATAAAAGGTAACTGATGTTTTTATTGCACAGCACATTTTATGGCTTCTTGAAACAGTGTCTGTGAAGACAGTGTAGACAAGAAGAAGTTGGCTTTCATAAAAATGAGGATAATTTATAACAGCCTGATTGGGGAAAATCTGTTGGTTCCAATTGCAATCCTGCCTCCAGTCCCAGAACTCCTATTTGAAGGCTTGTGTTGAAACAATCATGCTGTTGAAACGAGTGGGGCTTTGCCATTGTTCTGAGCTAGCCTAGGATGTCACCACCACTTTTATTGGCAGCTGCTGACACGCCAGTTGGACCTTGCACAATTATCAGCCATCATCGTGGTCGTTGCACGTGCTTGCCCTCATCATTTGTCACTTAACACGTGTTTGGGAAGAAGGGGTTAAACTCCTACCTTTATTTCAGCCTAGAGTAAAGGTGGTAGCTCTACTGGAGGACTAGTGGCTTGCTGGGAAGTCACACAGCAAGGCTGTTGTGCAGGTGAAGTGTTTCTCTCTTGTAAACAAGGAGAACAAAGGACAAGTGAAATGAGGAAGTCATTAAAAAAAGTGTGGGAATCCCTTTGGAATTCCAAAGCATCCAACTGATCCTTTGGGTAAGGGGTGGGGCAGAGCTGCTGGATTGTGTGGAGTTCTGCAGGGGGAGAACATCACTGTCCCCTCCACTGCTCCCTCCCCTGCAGCTAGGGGCAACCCAGGGAGAGGCACTTTGGCTTCCCCAGTGCCCACAGTAGCTGAGGGTCTCCTAAGTGACATCCTTACATCCCAGGTAGATATTTGGCTTCTTCACAGGATTGCAAGTGGATCTGATGGGTCTTCAAAGTGACAAGTGTTGGGTCAGAGTCTTCTAGCACACCATTAACTGAGAAGATCAAAGTCTTCATCTAACTTTCAATCCAGCTAGAGATTGTGATCCTGCTTGCCTCTCTCTTCTTGTGTGAACAGCTCAGCATCACCATTGATGTCCTTTCATGCCAAGCTGTCCTATCCAGCTTGTCTCTAAGTTTTGGTCAGGTGGAGTGCATTTTCTGGAGTATGTAGGCACAAACTCTGGGGCATGGTCACTGGGAGGTGACCTGGACCCTTTCTGTTCAACATGATGGAACCTCTGAAGCACTGAGAGCATCCATGTGCTGCATTGCTAGGTACTCTCCTGGCTGAAGGAGAGATGTTTCTTTCAGTGACTTTTTCTTCTTGCCACTGTGTCCAAAGCTTGATTTTAGAATGTTCATTAACCAAGCAGAGCATCATCATTTGAAACAAGCTGAACTCATCCAGCAGTGCAGGAAAACCCACTTGTGATTCAGGTTAGCAGTTGATGTAGCCTAATAATGGGATATTAAACCATCATAGTTGAAATATAACCTATGATAACTTGAGCAGTCGTTTTCCAGTGTCCACTGGGTTAATTTATGTACTTTTTATGCTTTTGTTTTCAATTTTTGGCTCATGAAAATTATTAAGGGAAAAAGCTGACAGTCAGCTACATGCTATTTAGGCAATTTGGATGGAATTCAGCTCAACTCAGCAGAGGTGCAGGAGATGAAGAACTGTGTACTTTATAATTACTGTGTACGGAGATGCCAGATTGTAGAATCTCTACAGGTAATTGTGAGATTGCTATAAAGACATCACATTTGCCTGCAGAGATTTCCCAGTCTGTGACTTTTATCCAGGTTGAAGAAGAGAGAGAAACATTTTCTTTCTACTAGTCCATGTAGAATTTCAGACTGCATTGCAAATAAGATGTTGGGGAAGGTTCTGCTGTTGAAAGACCAGATGGTGCTCCTTAGAAGTTTTCTAGAAGACTAGATGACTATATTGATAATAATTAAAGTATTGTTTGATTCTGACCCTCTCCACACAGCCTGTGTGGATCTCTGTCTTCCAAAGGTTGTGTTTCAGGTGCCTCACAGCCACCTGGGCCTTAGTCTGGCTGAACTGAGAACTTCACTTTTCCTCTAAATTTCTTGCCCCTGACTCTACTACTTATTTTTAGTCTTTCCCAGAGCAACTATCATTTCCCCCTTTCCTTCTCAGCATATATTCTGCTTGCAATCAGGTGGCAGGCATTTCTTTTCTGTAAACTTTCCTCTCTGTCCTTTTTTTGTCTAATTGTTGGTGTGGGGGGATAAAAAAGGAGAGAATTTTTAGTCTCCTCCAGTCATCATCAGCACCCCTTCGACTGCTGCAGCCCCATGGAGGTTCTTTGGGACTAACCTCTCCCCTTCAGTCGTTGCAATTCTCTCCTCATTTACGACTCTCCCACTTGTTATGTCTTGTTGTGCATTTTTCCATTTAAATTGGGCATTCTTGAAGGCACAGATTATGAATAGACTTGTACTGTGAGGGTGTTTAAACAAATGGAAAAAAAAAAAACACAAACAAATGAGAGGAGATTAATCGTGGGCTGTAGAGTTTCTAGCACTTATGCTAATTCCAAACAGTAAGCACAAGAAATAGGAAAAAAAACGACTTTAACCTACTTTAATACTCTTTTTGTGAGCAGCAAAGGAGGCTGTAAAAACCTCAGATTAATTGACTTGATTCTACTGTGGAGCTTTCATTTGAAGAGATGTGTTTCTGCCAATGCTAAGTGATCCAAAGAATTTGAAGGATGAGGAACAGATCTGTGGTGTCTTTTGCTGTGAAAAATCTTTAATGTGCTTTAAGAGACTAAAGAGCACTGTTTGTTTCCCTTTGTCTTTTGAAAGTGAAAGGATGTTTTGTACCGAATTCTGGAGAAATCCATGAAAAAAGGGCTCTGTAAGATGTGACTCACAGCCACTGCTTTTACAGTGTAAACAAATGAAAACCAGCTTGTGTCCTTGCTAAGCAGATTATCAGGAGAGGCTGAAAAGGTTCTTTCTAGAGAACAACTCATTCTCATGATTTTTTTTTTGTCATGCTAGTGGAGCACTAGGCAAGTGGAAGTGAACACACAGAGCCCTGTTTTTCCCTCACCACACCCTTGAGTGTCAGAGAAATCAGTCTGTATTTTGTAGAAGGAGACTGAGGTTCTGGGACATCTCAGTTTCACTGGGACTTTTGTGTGTTAATTCTTTGTGTCCAGCCTTGTCCTGCCTGTTCTGCCCCTGCCCTGTCACTGGGGAGCACCAAGACAGGAGGTGCTCCCGACCTCTCTGTGGTTCCTTTCAGCACAGCACCTTCTAACCTAGCCAGGAATAATTTCTGTAGGGTGAGAATGAATAAATGTGAAGGGAAACCTCTCCTAAATCTCAGAGTTAACCTTGCTTCTGCTGCTGTTACTGAGAGCTCTGCACCGACTGCCTGGGATCTGGGATTTGACTCCCCCCGTTTCACACAATCAATCAGACAAAACCTGCAAGACACCCCTGTTAAATTAATCAGCCTATTCTACAAACTAATGAGTACAGTCAGCCAAATTCCATTTCTAATGGGAATGAAAATTTGGACTGAAAACCATGTTTTGAGACAACAAAATTAACTATTGTACATCTCTTAGAAAACCCATAATGAGGCAGGAGACCAATCTGTTGCTGCATCCCTTTGATGTACGAGGGGGGGAAAAAAAAAACCCTTGGCTTTGTATGCTGATTCACTTGTAAGCACAAAGAAGAACTTCATCCTCAGGCTCTGAAACTTTCTGAGGTTGGAGTTAATTAATATACGTGAGGATTTGCCACCTAGAGACTTGAGGGTGTTGCGTTGGAAAAATTCATCATCCGAAAAGCACGAAAGACGAGAGGTTTGCGTGGAACACCCAGTCACTGCTGAGGGGCTGGGTTTAGTATCTTCACTCTCATTCTATTTCATTTTCTCTTGTAAAATTGCCCCTTCTTCTGTCGTTTTACTCCGGGGAGGAGGAAAATAGAACCTTCCCCAGGGCTTAGCTGGTGCCCTGGCTGTTATTTCCCGATGATCTACAACAATGGTTATTCGGGAACAGCTGGGCCATGTCTTCTTTAGACAAAGCCACCGTGGGGCTGAAACCTCCCCTTGCTGAAGCATAACTGTTTCCTTGGTAACAGTTAACCAGCACGTGTTTTATTGTTCCAGCCTGCTTTCCTAGGGTGTTTGCAGGTGGTAGGAGATGCTTTCTTCAAGAGGGGTCGTAACCTCGTGAACTTTCAGATGTCGCAACAAATTGGGGGACAAAAACATTTCTTTTTTTTTTCCCCCCTTTTCAAATGGATTAAGTAAATCTTATTATGTAGCCTTGAGGAGACAGATGTAACTCCCAGTTTGATTTTTCATATTCTATCCAGATGCTGACAGAAGCATTTCTGCTGTCAAAAGTTCGTTTTTGGAATGTGAATGAAGGACCATATTCCAATCAGGAGATTTTGAATAAGCACACTAAGAACATGCAGGCATTAAGATAACTCTGCCTTTCTTTTGCCTGGGCTTTATTTTAGCTGTGGTCTGTCTGCCTGTGTGTATTTCTTTTGAATTTGACATTTCAGTGATTTATCTTTCAAATGCACTTGGAGCTACCTGAATTCTTCGGCTGGTCTGATAGATTTGAGGGAAAAAATACAAAATTATCTGCAAACATGTAAAGGATGATGACAAGGGAACAATAACTCGATTGATACTTCAATTTGGAAGGTAGAGAACAATATTTCTGGTGCACACATACACACAGAGTATGTTTGTGTGCCTACCAGTAAGCAGAATTTTGCACATGGGAACTGCTTCTTCATTTTTTCCCTATACCAAATTTGAAACTGCCTTTAAAATGTGCTTATTGCAGTCATCCTTAACAGGCTTTTGTGGGGCACAGGAATCTCTCGTGTGACCGAGTTGTGGAGAGGAGTCAGTCCCAGGACAAAAGAATGACAAGCAACATGTGAGGTAGCATTAAAATGTGGTTAGCTTTTAATAAGTTCAGCAAAACCCATTCATAATCCAGTGGGATGAAGAGAGAGCTCCCTCTCCTGTCTGTTTGATAAAATTTATAGAAGCTATCTGCATGTTTACTTTAAGGCATAAATAAAAATAACATTTAAATGGCATGCTGTGAAGCTTGTAATAAAAGGCTTGTTTTCCTCTCTGAAAGGAGGGAGCAGTGGTTAAATCTGACTCTGTCCCTTTTTGATACACTCTGAAATGGGGGTGTTGGCAGTGTGAACTCTCCTTTGAAACAGGTACATCCTTTGTGCAGCTGCTCTCAGCCAGGCACTAAACTGAGCTGCCCAAGCTTCTGCCACAAACTGGCCTGACTTTAATGCAATTAACTCTCCACCCAGTGGGCAGGTTCCAGCCCTAAAGGATCCCAGTTAATAATTAAACTTTTTGGCTTATTTTTTTGCTAGCTGGAGAACAGCTGATGGACTCAGGGCCTTCCTTTGTGGAATTTATTTAATGTCTCCTTTTCTAGATCTGGTTTTCTCAAGGTGTGGAGGTGGTAGGTGTTGGGAGGCCAGCCCCTCTGCTCCCTTTGTTAGGAAGCACATCCCTAACGTGTAGCTGAGATCCCCCTGGGCCGTGTGCCTCAGCTGTGTCCCAGGCAGATGTGGAAAGAGCCAGGACAAAGTTTCTGCTGCTTGCAGCTGAGCAATTCCCAAAGATTTACAACAGATATGCAGCAGGGAAGAATCCCAGGCTGCTGGTGACTGAATTGTGTCAGCAGAAAAAAAGCAAATAAGTCATATTAACACCTGGCTGAAAAAAAGAACACCATTTACTGAAATGCAAGTGTCAGTATGGCTGTGCTTTTTCCAAGACTTGATAATTTGTGGGGCTCTTTGTCAAAATGCTGATTTTTCAGTGTGTAAAAGCTGTTTGCTCTGAGAAAGGTGGGCATTGCTTTAGAGATAAGTAGCTAGTGCCACTTGGTTGCTACCTCTTGTTTTATTTGTAGATTTAATGCAGGTTCCCTCCTCTACCTGTCCATGAAAGTGGCTTTGCTTGTCTTCTCTCTGTTCACATCACATCTTTGCTACAGCTACTAGTTTTTGTAGAGGTTGCCCAGTCTTTTTGGTCAACATCTCTTGAGAGCAAGCATCACTCACCACTAACTGATGTATACATCCATGAGATGAAAATTAAAGGTCAGTCTGATAAGTAACCATGGGGTGGATGATGTGTCCCTGCCCTGAGCTCTGACTCTCTGAAATCCCCCTCTGGGACCTGCCTTGGAACAGGAGAAAGGGCAGGAAAACAGCTCCTGGGTCAGGGCTCCTGCTGCTGAGCAGAGAGGAGCTTGACACAACCTCAGGGATTTTCAGTCCTGGAGGAGAGGTTTTAGGGAGCTTGGGGAGCTCAGTACCTGGCTGCATGGAGCCCAAGTGCCAGCAGGAACACTGCCTGTTCCCTGGGATGGCTCTGCAGTCCTTGGCTCTGTGCTGAACGAGGGGCTGGGGAATCCCAGCTTCTGCAAGGATCCCTCACATGTGCCCTGAAGTGATGGGTGAGAACGCTGCTCATTTTTTGCTTCTGTTTCAGAAATAGATTGCTAATGACTTCCATCCCTCAGACTCATGTCTGAACTGCATGAAAACTAAAGCAGAGTAAATTTTTGGAGAGATGTATTTCCTGTCATGATCTCTACGTAACGTGTCAGCAGATGTTTGAGTTGGGGAATGGAAACTGGTCTGAGGTGAGATAAGGTAGGGAGAAAAGCAACAGGTTGTGCACTCAGCCTATTCCCTCCTCCCTTTTTTTGAGGGAGGAGAGCCTTAAATAAATTAGTACTTAAATTAGCCACATTTCAGGTCAGATTTTGTGCTTTCTAGTGAAGATTGTGAGAAGAATGCAAGAATTATCCTCATTGTTCATTGCCTTTCTCAAAACAAGTTTTTAATATACAAACCAGGTAAAAACATTCTGAAACACACACTGCCTCATAGAAAATGTCTCTATTCTTCAGGAGCATCACCTTGGTTTTTGGCTTTACCTTAAGATCAACATGATAGTGATTAATAAGTCATTATAAAGAGAGGATTTTTGACCACACACTTGTTGTGCTGCAGCTTACCTGGCAGCAGAGTAACCAGACCTCACCATCTGTGTGCAGTCCCCCTCTTCTGCATGCCTGTGGGGCTCTTCCTCTGTAAACCAGATGGATTCTCCCCCCTTCCCCATTTAGTACCTAACGAGTTTTCAGTCATTTAGAAACCAGCTTTGATTCCAGACAGAGCAACGAATCCACCTTGAATTAATTATATTCTGCAAACTTCAAAACTCTGTTAAGTCATTTCAGTTTTCATAGTTCTGAGTAAAAAAAGAAACCAAACAAGGCAGTGACAGAGGCTTGAGTGCTGGCAGAAAAAAAAATGGTTCTATTTTGCTGCATAATTACTATCTCATTAATTCTAACTGTTGAAGAGCAGCTGCTAACTGTTGGTACCAGTTTTTGGCTAAAACACTGCCCTTGTTTAACAAAGGAGTTGACATTATTTGTGGGAAGAAAGTGTTAGGAGCATTTCCAGTGCTACAGCACTGGTGAATCCCAGTGCCTGTCCCAGCAACACTACATTTACCAGCCAGCTCCCCCCACTGCCCATTTTAAAAGCCCAGACTTACCAGTAAACACGAGTCCAAGCTGTTAAACTCTTATTTGTGTCTCTCCAGGTTTCAGCACTGCTTTCAGCTCTGCTCTAGTCACTTCAGGTCCTTCTGTGCTGGGGCAGATGCTGGCTGAGGCGAGCTGGGAAATGGCTCCATAAAGCAAGCCTTGGGAGTACAGCTTTAGGCTCAGACCTTCCTGCCTCTGCTCAGTCACCTTCCCAAGGCCACCCTCAGCCCGGGGCAGGACTCTCAGAGCAGATTAACCTTCCACAGGCAGCGAGCAGAGGGGCAGAGTTCTCCCCTTGCTCCCCAAACCCCTCGGGGGTCCCTAAACCCACGAGGAAGGGGCACAAGTTCTGGCAGGCAGGGCCCAGCCTGGTGGCTCCCACCTCGTGCCTCCCCCAGAGCAGCAAGCATCTGCTCCTCACAAGTTTGGGAAGCACCAGGAAGATAGCTGAGAATTACCAAGGAATAGACAAGTTTTCTATAGGAAACAGCCTGGCAGTCCCCACTTTGTTATTCACTTGATAAGCAGAGTCTTTTTGACAGTCCTAACCTTCTAAACTATAGGTCCTGCTGAGCCCAGCATGAGCCAAACGCTGGGTACCATCTGTCAGAGCTTTAGTGGGTTTTTTATTTAACCCCCCCCTTTCTCCTCTTTTACTACAATCTGTTAAGAGGGGTGTGGAATAGAAGTTGCTTTTCTACCCTGAAATGAGAAAGTAGGGAAATTCAATAAAGAAGCATTAAAGAAATCCTGCTGTTCCCCAAAAACTCAGCGGGCACTGGGCAGGAGAACAAATTATTCTGTGTTCCCAAAGATTTTAAAAACAAGTGTATAACATGGCTCAGGAAGTGGGGGGAAAAAAGATCCTGAAACTGAAAAGATGATTTTGCAAAACTAAGTTCTATAAGTTGTGTTATTAGGAAGAGTTTTGAAGTGAGGCACAGTTTTAGCTCTTTTCCTAAGGAAACACTTTAAGAGGATATTCCAAATTTCCCATTGATGGCTATTTAATAAGAGGAGCTGGCAGAGAAGAAGTGGCCCCCCTGCTGCATTGCAAAAGAATTACCAAGGGGACAGTTTTATGTCTCATTAATTTATACTCAGCCCTCAACTGGCACCTGTTCTGAACGTGGGCAAAGTTTGCTGGAACTTGAGAGGCACAAATGTGTATTTCTCTTCTAGGTTAGTAGTAATTCATCCAAACCAAGGGGCTGGCAGGTTATTACAGACATAGGTGCACACACAGGGATACAAACAGGCCAAAAGAAGTGCCCTGATGTCCCAGTGCTGAGGGCTGTTGGAGAAGGTGTTTGCAGTTACTGGTGTGGCTCCACCAGTGAGATCTCCACACCTCCTACCTGCACAACTGGCTGGTTTTGAGTCCAGTTCCTAAGAACCACAGTGGTTGCTAATACATAGGAGAAGGGAGTGGAGAGTTGTTTCATATGGCTGATTTTTGGGCTGGTTGTCCACCAGCCTGTGTCTGTTGGGGCAGCCACAGGGCTGAGGCAGTGTCCTGTCAGACACTGCAGTGTCAGCTCTGCTAGCTCCATACCAGCAGCACGACCCTCTGTGTCACAGCCATTCCTAATGGGGACATTTAGTGGCTTTCTTGTCTTTTCTCCCACTATTGGATAAACTGAAGGAGATGTTTGGCCTCCAAGAAGCTGGCTCTGTGTCTCCAGCTGGACATTTGTGTCAGTTTTCACACGAGATGATTGCAATCAACCATAGAAAGCTGGTGTATAATTGTGCATGAAGTTTTGTTCAAGGTCTGAATTTCAGAAGGCAGAAACTCTTAAATACCTGAAACAAGCTGTCCAGGTCTCCTTTTACTACATGATGTTGTTCTGCCTCTGCTGACTGGCATGACATGATTTCAATTTGTGTTTATTTAGCAGAATTGATACGTGGCTAACTGCAGGCACAGATTGAGAAAGTTCTAATGCAATTTTATCATCCCCTTACAGCTTCTTTAGTCACAGCAATCCTCTGTTGCCATTTTAAAAGGTCAGCAGTGTGGTCTTAATGAGCATTTGATTCTGGTCTCATTGCAGTTTCATTCTCCTGAAATTTGGCTTCATACAGCAGCAAGTGCTTGGGGTTGGTGATGCAGGGGGGGAGAGGAGCAGCAAGATTCAGGAGTTGGATGTTCACTTTGTCTCTTCTTGGGAGAGGGGTCATTCAAACACAAGCAGGTAGGTTCCAAGAGCCTGCTGGGTTGGGCAGCAGCAGTGTCCCTGCAGCAGTGACTCTGAGGGCAGCCCTGTCATCTTTGGGTGCCAACTACTGCTTGAACAAAAGCACGTGGTGATGTGACTTGCTGGATATACTGGGAGGCTGTCACAGCTCTATGTCAAGGAGATGTTCTTACAGATTCCTTCCCCCAGTTATGAGCCTCCTCCTGTGCACACGTTTGCTGTGGTAATCCACAAGGGCAAAGCAGAGCTGACTGCCTTTGTCCCCAGGGCTGGGTGAGCACCCATCAGGAGAAAGGCCCTTTCCTGAGGGGCTTCTCTCTGTGCAGGCAGGGCACAGTGGACCCAGGACCACCAATGTCCAGTCAGAGCTGGTGTCCTGAGTGAGAGGTGCTGCCATTAGCTCACCACTAACCTGCACCTTCCAGAAGTGGTGCAGTGCAGAGCCTGGGGTTTCCCAGCCTGTTCTGGCTGTGTTAGCAGAGTGATGCTCTGGTAGAGAGGGATTCTGGGGCTGCTTATCCTCTTCAGTCACTTGCTGAGCAACATTTATATTTACATCTTTCCTTTTGCTGTGAATATCTTTGATTAAATGGACTGTGTGCTGGATTGGAAGTCTCCTCACAGAACTGCTCCAGGCCATGTCTTTTCCAGAAGGAGCCTAACAAGTTGTTTCACTTTGAGGGAGTCTAACAACTGACACGATCTGCTGCTGTTAAAGATGGGTTGTGAGAGAGACACAGAACCTCTCCAGGTAGGCAGCTGCTTTGGAGCTGGTGAGCAAAAGCAAGAGCTTTTTTTTCCAGCCCTCCACACGCAGCCCAGCTGCAAGAAGCCCCAAGCACCTGTTCTTTGCATGCTCCTGCTGCTCTGTGCTGCTTGGAGCTGCTGCCAGTGGGCTCCCAGGGGAGGGACAGGAGCTTTGTAATGGAAGCAGAGAAGCTGGGAGTGCCTAAGATGTGCACTTTCACAGCAGTGCTCTCTCTCTTCTCAAAAAAGACCACAGTTATGAGGTCAAATCACATTCTTTTGATGTAATTAATAAAACAGCACGAGAATTAGTTCCACTTCAGCATGCCAGACTCTGCTTGTGAGAAAGGAGAGCTCGTCCAGTTAAACTCCTCTGCTTTTGAAGCAGCACATGATTCAGGCTGTAAAAATTTGTGTTAGCATTTTGGAAGCATTTAAAGCAGTGCAGCAGTCACTCTGGGGGAGCTCGTATTTTGTGGATGTTTAGTGAGTGGCATTGACTGTAATAAGCTAACAATTCCATTCCTTCAGGAGTTCTGGAAGTGCAGGTCCTTTGCCTCTCTTGGCAGACCAAAGGGGCTTTGATTTAAAATAGTTATTGCAAACAGTGGCTTGTGTTGGTGGAAAAGCTGCCAGGCAAAACACAGAACTTTTTTTATTCCCTGCTGTATCTCAGGTGATACAAATACTATTGCATTTAATGTTATGGCTGAACTAATTACAGCCTGGAAATTAATTTTAAAACCAGCTCATTCTCTCCTTTGTGACATGAGAGAAGGTTTCTGTTGCTCCCTAACACCCTACAACCTCTTGCCTCAAACGATTGGTTTGCCACAGTCAGTTTTGGTTTAATATAGAGCCAGCCTATGAATTTAAGGTTAAAACACAAAATTTGTAAGGAAAGTCTGGCCTGTTTGCAAATGACAAATTGCCAACAAAACAAAGCCAGCAACTGCACCCAAACTGTAGTAATTTGTAGAGGCACCAGGGTGGTTATAGGGTGGAAAACCCCATTTGTTTGTTTTCAGTGGCATAAAATGTCATCAAGGGATCAAAATTAGAAGGGAGACAGATGAAATAGAACCCTTAATAGGCTTTTTTCATCATCATTCAAGGATCCTTTCATCTCTTAGGGGCTGTGAACTGGGGAAGGTCCATGCAGTAGTCCCTGTAGGACAGTGCACCAGTTCCAGTAGGTGCCAAGGTATTGGGTTGCATCAGCCTTTTTCTCACACCTTCCTAAAAAAGGCTGGAGAAGGAGATGAGGCAATGGAAAAATTGTGGTTCAGGGTAGCTTCTTGGTGCCTGAGCTGTAGAAGAATGGGGCTGGAAAGCACCAGGATTTCTGCTGAACTGCTTCTCAAACCCTGAGGAGCTGCTGAGGGGTAGGACAACACTTCATGCCACTTTGTGCTCTCCATGTGCCTTGAGGATGTCAGTTGATTTAATGCCAAATCCTGCCTTTAACATTCACTGGAATTATGTCACTGCTGCCAGACCTCTTTCCCCACCTTGGACAGACCCATTTAGCAGTTATTATTTATTACTGTTATATTAGAATTGTGGAAGTCTCTTAGGCTTCTCTTTAAATTTTAAATACTCTAGGAAAACCTAACTAAGTCCTGATGCCACAGCCATTAATTTTAGTGGCATAACTGCCATTGATTGAGTGAGCCTTGAGGCCTCCAGCTATATATATATCAAGTGATGTTTTAAGAAGACACAAAGTGAAAATATCTTTTCTGGGAAAACACACTAACGTGTCTTTCTCTTTTTAAAGCTTAAGTCACACCTCAGAGTTGACTTGGGAAATAGCTGGGTCGTTTTGTTGTTTAAATATGAAACCCCATTTAAAAAATCCTTTCAGACTGCAGTCTGCATAAATCCTATGAGATAGTTCTGAAGTGCACTAGAAAAGGAGACTTTATTTCATTTGTAAAAGCAGTTAATGAGCAGTTAACCTAAAATTTGCTGCTAGAAGGAACTGTGATTCCGTGGTGTTTATAAAGCACATCAAATTGTTTGTCATGTGGCCGCTTCTTGTGTTCCACGTGTCACTTCCTCTGCCCTGCTTTATGGGATTATGCACTTTGCCTACATTTTTCCTGCCAGATGCCATCAGATTGCTGTCCTGAGGTATGGGGGGATTAAATTTACATATGACTGGGGGAATTCACACCGATATTGGGCGTTCAGCCTGATGCAAATTGCCAGCATCCAATTTGGCAGTAGGAAAATGACTGACCTTTCAAATGCTCATTTGCCTTCCAGTGTCCAGTGGGATCAATACAGGCATTGCTGTTTGTTTTTTATACCCCTGCATGGTGCTCTGGAGTAGCTTGAGTTCCTCAGCTCCTTCCCACAGATACTGTAGATATTTTTCACTGCACATAAGGACTCACTGGTTTCTGACAGACTTTGACATTTTTTCCTGCTTTGTCTCCCATGACTTGCTTAGTCCTCTTTAGGAAAAGCCTCTATTTTACTCAAAACCATCCTTAATTAAATAAAGATGAGATAATTTTCTTTGCATACAACTTTTAATCTTATCATTTTCTTTGGAAAGGTCTAAAAAATGAAATAGCTTTGAGAAGAGGCTTCTTCAGGTTGTCTCCTTCCCACAGCCTGAAAGTCTCCTTAATATTTTTCTAAAAATAAACCAAAAATAAGAGTCCATTTACCAGTCCCTGGTAGCCAAGAGCCAGCTTCTAGACCACAGTCATCCAATACACAGTTTCAAGTGACATACTTGGCACTTATATGCTCCCCATTGGAATTTTATGAATAAGATGGAAAGGAAATTTTAACAATTTGAAAAAAATATCAGTCCTCTCCTCTAAAGGCAGTGATGGAATGGGATGGGTGTAGTTTTCATAACAAAGTATGGTTCATGTGACTTTTATTGTGGTCCAGCTGATATCATAATTAATGGGGTGGGCTAGAGAAAATAGACAGTGTCTTCTAAATTATTCTATTCTTGAATATTCCTGATGAGCCTTTTATTCAAATTGAGTCAGTCTTGATGGTCGATTGTACATTTTCAGTTCCAAACTTGCATTTTATTGAGTTGCATGGTCAGAAAGGATGATTTCCCCAATAAAAGGCCAAATTTCTGAAGCAGTCACAAGATGCAGGGAGAAATGCTGACCATAATGCTCACACTCTACTTCAGAGAGAGGAAAAAAGGATTTCCCTTCTCTTAGAAAAGCACATATCTGGCAAGGATGCTGCTCACTTCTATATCTGACCTTTCCCAAACACCAGATTTTAGGAATTGTCCCAGTTCCACAGGGGCTCTGCAGCCCAGCTGAATATCTGCTTCAATAGATAATCAGTCTTCATCTAACATACTGATTCCTTACAATTCTCTTAGGGAAGGCTGTATGGTTTTAACAGTTACTGTTTGATAAAGGCCCAGCTGTTAAGAACAAGGTTGAAAAGAGGAAATCTTTGGAGAGAGAAAGAATGAATGTGCTCTGTCTAGTAAATTACTCAGACATTAGATGAGAAATAGGAGTGGGGCTGCTCTTACCTCTCTTTTATAAACTCACCGTTTTCCCTCGTGTTAACAGAGCTAAATCCTTTCAAAACTTTTCGTTTCAATAACCTCTGTTGCCCACTTTTGTTGCTGTGCATCTGTGGATGTTGGTTTGCTATTAGCAGCAGTGTTACCTGCTGGAACACAGGATGTGCCAGAGGAAAATAATAGGAGCCAGTTATTAACACTTCAAGGTTGACCCGCCCTTTATCCCAGAATTCGTTCTGGATGTCTTCTTATCGATCTGACTCGTGCAGCTTTTTGTCACCTGGGAATTACCAACTCGATGTTTTATTTGACCATTTATCTCTTTAGCAAAATTGTTGCAATCTCTTTGACCTTTTAAAATGTTTATGACAAGGTGTTTGCAGCTAATTGCGCTCGTGGAGGAGTAAAGCTCACGTCAGGTCTAATGAGTGCAAGGAGCCAACCAAGACTTCCTTACAAAAACATTCTAAGCTATAATGGGAGGATTTCGTTTATTACAACATAAAAAGAAAACATTTTAAAGAAAAAAGACCTTTCCACACCAGGATGACTGGTACTAGGGACAGCAACTCATCCTAAGACCACCGCTCTTTTCTCAGTTCCTACTTCTTTTTGGGGGGGTGGTGAACTGAGGGTAGAAATTATCTAAAAATAGAATTGCAGGTTAAAACTGCAGTTTATAAGTCCGTGCACATATGTTTTTTGGGGGGGAACACCCATGTTTGCATTATCTAAGCAGTAATTTTGCTATTGCTGTGTGTCCTTTGTCTCTGTAACGGAGCCAGCGCAGTGTGTTGGGCTGAGATGTGGGATATTGGGCTGAGATGTGGGATATTGGGCTGAGATGTGGGATATTGGGTTGAGATGTGGGATATTGGGCTGAGATGTGGGATATTGGGTTGAGATGTGGGATATTGGGCTGAGATGTGGGATATTGGGCTGAGATGTGGGATATTGGGCTGAGTTTGCCAGGTCAAGCCTGTCAAGGTTGTTACTTTTGGCCATGCCACCCCATAATCATGGTCACAAGGTGTCCTAACCTCCCATCCAGCTGCTCTGTCCTGCACCACTAACCCATGCCCTCAGCACAGCTCCAGCACCTTCCAGTCATACTCTTGCTCACTTTTCTGCAGGCACCTTGTTCCTGCCCATGGCCATGGCCAGAGGGGATGGTCCCTGGACTCTTTCTTCTGTGCCAAAGGGCATGTTCTGGGTAGGGAAGGTGGTTTGTGGGGAGCAGCACTGACCAGACAGCCAGGGCTGCAGCTACAGCTCTCTCCATGCAGTGCTTGGCAGCCTGGGAATGCTGTGATCATTTTGGCTCCTAGGGCTGGCTGGCTGCACAGAGGTCAGCCCAGCTCCTGTCTCAACCCTCACCCAGGCCCTAGAAGAGCACCTCTCACTTGCTTCAGCAGCACAGCTTATGATCTCATTCCAGGCACCCCAATAAATTGCTGCTCTGGTGTAAATCTGCACCCTGCCAGTAGCATTCGTGAGGTCACCCTCATCTCCTCAGCTGCTGCAGTGGCCTGTGCCTCCTACCTATGGCCATCTGGGAATGACTGCACTCACAAAGCAGCAAAATCCTGCAGCAAGACACTGAAAAAAAGGGAGTTCAGTGGCACGATTGTGTCAAATTTCACAAAACACTCCCTGATACCCATACTGTGAAAATAAAACCAGTCACTCAAAAATCCCTGAATTATTTCCTTAACTAGCTGAATATTTTTATGTGTGTTCACGGGTGACTAACTCTAGCAGGCTGTTTTTGCCCTCTCTCCCCCAGCTCTCACGTTATCAGAGGAAAATGCAGTTTTGTGGCTTTTCCAGCTGTGCCTTTCCCACAGCTAACCCAGCACATGGCCAGGGTACTTTCCTCTCATTTTCAAGGCCTCCCTTTAAATGATAAGGCCCGAGGTGCTTGGCTTATTCACATCTGCTGCTTTCCTGGAGGTCAATCAAACAGTTCTGCATTCAAGAAGTAATGGGGTCTTACAAAGGAAAACAATTATTTCACTTGAAATCTATTGATCTGGTTTCTGTGGTTCATGTGGTGTTTTGGGTGCAGAACAGTTGCTTGAAACAATTTGAGATCAATTCAAGTGTAACCGAATCGATAGATAACCATAACTGAAAGGCACTGCTCTGGGTTTTTTTATAAGAATATAGTTTTTGCTACCAATAATAACAGGAGAATGCAAAAAAGGGCTCAAAACAGAAGGTTGAAATTAGAAGCTCTGACGTGTTAGTGACAAATACAACATCCAGCATCCAGTTTCAGTCTCAGGGAAAGCTGAGACACGAATAGCCTGAGGAAAGCACTGCTTTGTTATTTTTAAAAGTGTTTTGACTAAAAGCTTTCCAAAGATTGGGGGGTGGATTTCTTTTAAGTGCTGAGCATCGAGTCATCCAAAGCTAAACTGGTCAGATTTACTGATGCTGTACAGAACGTTGCTATCTTTAAATAATTTTGCTTTGAGAGGGCAAAATTTGCATTTTATTTTAATGAAATTGCTTTCATGATAGATGCTGGTGCTAAAAATGAGTGATTTTAGCACTTCTCCTTTCTGGATTGCCAGCACAGTTTGGTTTTATTTCACTCCTGTTGCTGTTTGCTCCAGTTCTCTTTTCTGTTGAGAGTTTATTCAGGCAGAAAATTTCTGACCATTCAAAAGAAGTTTGAAAACAATGGATGAGGAAAGGCAATCGGGGTATCAGAAGATGTATTTTGACATTAACTCTTTGTCTGCTGCCAGAGTGGAGCAGGGGAAGCTTTTGTTAAAGCAGTTCTTAAACATTCCACATAAACACTTGGTCCTGCACTTAGAAAAAGATTGTTTTGAAAATCTTTCCTGTAACATGCTGGATCCTGCTAGAGGTCTGGTGGGCACTAAAATAGGCAAGTTGGCCTTCAGCTCTGTAGAATGTTTCTGCAAATTGCTTGTTCTGGAGTGGTAAGAAGTTAGGATCTGCAAGATGAAGTTCATAGCTCATTTTCTGAGTCCCTGTTTCTGTGCACGAGGACAGCAACCCCAGGAAAGTGATGCACAGTGAGCCACGAATAAATAGGGACAGGCAAAAAGTTTAAAAGCCTTTTAACCCTTCTCTGAAATTCCCTTTGCTTGTGGAAAGTTGTGCTTTTGCATCTTGCTGGTTTGCTTTCCTAAAATAATTATTTGACCAATAATTGGTAGCTGATATGGGGAGAAAAAGGCTCCTTACAACACACACTCTACAACAGGTTTGCACAAAAGACCCTGAATATTTTAGTGCTGTTTAAGGAAGCTTTTGAACGTGTAATTGTACCTGGCAAGGACAGTTTGTGTGAGATATTTTGCATGCAGAAATGCCTTTTCTGTGCAGAAATAGAGATACCAACACACATAAGACACTGCATGCAGAGAGGAGATGGATTGAGTCCTGTGAATCTCAGTCGTGGGAGCTGCCTGAAGCAAATTCAGGGAGATGTTTCAGATGCTCTCTTAGGAATTCAGCCAGTCATTGGGTCTTGCCTAAACTTTCTGATTTCAGCAAAGTATTCTAATGACAATAACAGCAAGAAGGAAATCTAATACAATGCTTATTTTAGTGCCTTTTGGATCATCAGTATGGACAGGTGGCTGGTTGTACAGAGAATTTTCTATTTTTAAATAGAATTTTTAAACATTTTTAAATTGACAGATGCTCCAGTGCTGCAGGAATCCACATTCTCACCTTGCCAGGCTCACCCCACAGTTTCTGCAGTGGCTTCCTAAGAGCACCCTGCTGTGATGTTGGGTAGCCAAACCAAATTAGCCCCAGAGAGTCTAGTGCTACCATTCTTCATCCAGACTTCTGCCCTTCTTGTTTTCTCTGCTGCTTTAGGACTTGCTCTGACTTCATTGCTGGTACCTGCTTCACTGGTGGGAGACAGGGCAGAGCCATTAACAGGGTCCTTATAGAATGTCTGCTGTGAAAGAAGTGGTCATGGAAAAGGTCCCCAAATACTGGGTTCCAAAAAAAAAAGGTAATGCTAATTGTTTAATCCCCAGAGCTGCCTTACAGGCAGACACTGGCACAGTGTTTGTGCTGCACTGGATGAAGCCAGAGGTAAACAATATCTGTGTCGTGTTGCTCAAATTATTATTGCTGGAGAAAATCACCCTGGACAAGGTTGTGCTGACTTTGCCAGAGAGCTTAGTGGTGTATCAACCTGGGGTCTTCAGCCTCAGCTCCAGAAGTAGCCAAAACCTATTTTTTTTTCCCCAAATCAGCTAACACTCAAGGCTGCTGTCAGTTTTTCAGCAGTGCTCACTGACCAGCTCCAGAAATACTGGTTTCTGATGAACAGCTCTTGTAAAATTGAGCAGTTGTGGACCTGGTGGGTCCACAACTTCCCAAACCCTACAGTAGTCAGAAGAAATGACACATTCATTCATCTTCAGCAATGGAAACCAAGCCTCATGCTCCTACACGTCACAACTTAACTTCCCTCTGGATTAACTTCCTCTAAATTTGGGGATAACTTCCATCTGTCTCTTACCTCTTGGTGTGTTCTGGAATGAGTCCATAGCTGCTGCAGAGCAGAAGAGAGAGCAGAGAGCTGCAGCTCAGAGTGGGGGAAGAAGTGTCCTCAGCACTGCCAGCTGGGTGAGGGCTGTGTGGGCACTTGTGTGTCTGCTGTACAGACCTTCAGTGCTCTCTGGGAGCACAACGTTACAAACAGATCCTCCCACTTAAGAGTCCTAATCAGAGGGGTGATTTTGGAAGAGAAAAATCAGGTTAATATTCAACCTGCATTTGGTTCCTTTCACCTTTCTTCACTCCAATGACTTCCAGTTTAACTGGGGAGTTAAAACGTGCTGTCCTCAGAACAAAATGATTTCCCTAGCAGGTGAATCACACTAAGAAGAAAGGGAAGGTTGGTGGTTTTCACTTGATGTTGCAAGTGGAATATCACCATTCATTTAGGTAATAGACTGCTACAAAGACTAATTAGAAACTGTGAAAGTCAGGAATCATAAGGAGCAGTGAATCTCCTAATGAGCTGGGATTTAAAAGCTGACAGAAAATCAAGATGCTGAGGGTCAGAGGGTGGAAGAAAGCACTTGTGACAGGTGAAGAGAGAAATGCTGTGCCAGGCTCTGGGCTTTTCCTGGGGACACTCAGATAAACACACAGGTACCACAGGCCACTTGCTACCTGCCTGTGTGGCATAAGGGCTTCAGGGGCAGAGTTTATTAGACTAACACTGACATCTTATTAACTAGTCTGCTATTAACTCTCTCTTTATTTAGCTATGCTGTGGGAAATGAATAGTGAAGATAGGATGTTCCTGAGATAATGTGAGCTGGTCACTTGGTTTTATTTGCACCTTTCCCAGTTTTGCCTGGGCAAAGGGAAGGCTGTTTACCTTCCCTTTGTGCCACTTTGGGTGCCAGCCTTTTTCTGCCAGCTCCAGACATGTTTCCTGGCTGTTTTTTTTTATGCCAGGGGGCTAGCAGTGGCCACCTGCAAAGGTGTGCCCAGATGGATCTGTGTCTTTCTGCTTAAGAGCTGTGAGATCCAAAGTGTGCCTTTTGCTTTGAGCAGCATGAATCCTCCTTTCTGAAAGCCCAGGTGAAAAGCACCAGCTCTACACTGAGGCTGGAATAATCTTTGTATGAACAGTACAACCTACTTTTAATCTAAAATAGATTTAATACTAAGATAGATTTAATGTATTGCTATTGAGTGTGTGGTCTGGAAGGTGAAATTGTATTTCATTTACAGTGTCCCACCCTGGGAAACAGCTTTCTGAGGCTGAGAGCAGCCATTAGAGGAAAGGTGGGTGAAGTGGGTAAAACAGCAGCCAACAGCTTCAATATTTTGAGATTTCCAGTTGTTTTCTTTCACCTAAACACTATATAATTTTGGAGCTCCATGAAGACAAGCACTGAGTGACAGCAGGCTGTACTTTGGAGAGGAGTGCAGGTTTTTGAAGGCTGGGTGGTTTGCAGAGGTGCTGCTTTTCAGTCTCTGCTCATTAAAAAAAGAACAATAGAAACCCAAGAGGAAGATTTCAAAGCAAACAAATGCCCATACAATGTCTTCTCCAAGGCTGGGCCATTTTCAGTCCTTGCTTGTAGATACAAATGGTATCCAAAGAGCCATTTACAAGTCATTAGTGACTGTGGTACCCTACCACAGATATACTAAAGGAAAAATCAGCTGAAATTTACATTTTAGTAGGGTTTTTTTTGCCATTTTGGTCTTTTAAATCTACAAAAACGTTTGTAGGTGTATCATGTCACTGTGCTTTTTAATTATTCAGTACCAGCACAGAAAGCCTGTATTTGGCTGTAAGAATATCTGAATAAAATGGGATAGAATATATTCTAAAATAATGATAAAAAAAATAGTGAATACCTGTTTCTTGGCTCTCTGGCTTGATAATATCAGCACTTTGTGGCCCTTGCCATTGTTTAGGAGTCCTAAGGAAGCAGTTTAGTCCAGGACAGCTGCTGGAATTTGCTTGGGACTTGCCTGGATTTTTTTTAGTCTAGTTCTCTACTTTTAGCACATGTTCTCCCAAAAGCCCAAATTTCTCAGGACAGGTGGGACAGAAGGACTTCTACCACTACAGACACTTGTAGAGAGTTCCTGCCATCCAGGACTGACACACTTCCTAGTGTCCCAGCCAGAAAAAGATAACTGGAAATTCCCTCTCCAACAAATTTAGCATCTCAATTAATGTAGTGAAGTGTAAAGGGACAGAGTTAAGAAGAAATTGTAACTCTGTGGTTGCTCTGGAGGGTCATTTCCTAACAGAACTGCTTCACCACCCTCTCTGTCTGCCACCTCTTTGATGTGAAAGTGCTACAGCAAGTCTTCAATAATTTACATACCATACAGTATAGCCAACTATAAATGATGCATTATTCTTCCATTTAGCCCCATTTGAATCGATTGATCACCAAATCTTCCATTTAGCATTTATCAGCATTGGGATTATTTATAACTTCTGCTGAGTTTACGGAGTCGTGCATCAATCCAGGGGCTGAGCTGCACTTCCCTCACTTCTAATGGCTATTTTAATGATCAGTACCTGCTCCCTTTATTGTTTATTTATTTAATTTTGTCAACACTGAGCTGGAAAAGAGCAGCCAGGAGATAGGAGGATAAAGCTAAGCCTGAGAGAGGTGACACCCCACCCTTTTTTTTTCCCTTGCTTTGCATTATTGACTTTGACTATTGTCATATTTACTTCAAAGTGGACCACAAAAAGGATAAACCCATGCTGTTCATTTTAGTAATGAGATCAGTGGTGCCCAGGAAGCCCCTGGGGACGTCCAGATCCCTGGGGCAGATGAGAGTGCCACGGTGGGAGGATGAGGTTGGGTTTGGGTGGTGCCACCCAGGCCACAGCCCCGTGGAGGAAGACAACAGGGCAGCTTTCCTTTCTCCTCCTACCTGCACTGACTTGTACCCACAGACTGTGGCTGAGGTTTCACTTGCTATTAGAAGCTGTGAGGTTTTTTTTTACTGGCCCAGCTCTCTGTTGTAAGGTTTTGGGCAGTCTGAGTGTGTTTCCAGTCTCCCTGTAGGGTAAGAGCTGAGCAGGTTACACTGGAGACACTGGTGTGCCACCAGCCCGCTTCCCTTCCCCCAAAATCCTCAGCTACCCCAGTCAGCTCCCTGGCTTTCTCTGCAGTTCAGGTCAGGCTTTTTCTCCTCCATCCTCACCACCCTCCTGATCTGATGGTTATTCCCTGGGAAGCTTAAGGAAGGAGCCAGGCCTGATGCACTGAGCACTGACATCTTCCCTGCTTAAAACCTCCGTAACCCCAGTTCACTCTTTTCAGTGAAGCAAGTGACATCAGGGATGAATTTGAGGCTGGTGAAACAGAACATCAGGGTCCTGGCTCTCCTAAAAATTCCTGATTTGAGTTAGAATATTGTTAAAATCTGTTGAACAGAGAAATCCCAGCACAGCTCCTTTTGGGCTGTCGATGGTTTCCTGGTACATCACTACACAAGCTTCTGTGGTGTGGGCTCCCCTAGCTGCTTTCCTCTTAACACTTGCACTGAGAGTCCACAGCACCACTGAGAAGCCTGGGGAAGGATGCAGCCTGGAGCTCACTGGGCTTTTACCCTCTCTGCTCTCCTGATTAGCATTGGCTCCGCTAAAAGAAAAGAAGATTGAACACAAAAAGCTGAAGGTCGTCCATACAGTTGTCTCCACAGCAATCTGTGTGACTTTAACCCTGTTGAGGAAAAGTAATTACCCTTTGGCTTCTGGTGACCTCAACTAACCTTTGTTGAAGGACCAGAGAAAATAAAGGCTGACCAACAGCCTGCCCTTCCTGCCCTGTGGTTAACCCACGCTGGGAATGAAGAACACCCTCAACAATAGAACCTGAAAATGTTGCCATGGAAATATCATTGGGAGAAGAAACAAAAATCTATTACAATTAATAGCGTTTTATTAGGTGACTCCTGTCGAACTGTTTAATCCATGGAAGTTGCTCTATCTAAGATCTGGGGTCAGAAAATTTCAGGAGGGATAAAAGAGGGAGGGAGAGGGTGCCTCTTTAAAAATTCAAGAGCTGTTGACAGAGCTGGGATGGTTTGCATGAGATAAAATAATCAGATGTTGCACACTGTAAGTATGGGAGAGGACAGAAAAGAATAAATGCAATTACAGTAATTGCAAAGGATCTGCCTGCTGGACAGCTGGTCAGGAAGCAAACTGATAAACAAGTATTTTGGTTGGGTTATAGGGCAAATAAAAAAAAGGTCATTTATCTTTTTGCATCTTTTTTTTCCAGGAGGCTGAAGCCTGGCCTGTTTTCTGGCAGGCTGGTTGCAGAGTGGGTGCTGCTTTTGTGTGTCTGGCATTTCCAAAATCAGCTCCTCTAAAGCTTTTGGTTTGATTTTTTTTTTTTCCTTTTCTTTCTCCTTTGTGAATTTGAGACCTTGCCATACACATCACATTTCTGTTAAATTCACTCCTCTGCTTCAGTTTGGTTTAGGCTGAATCTTGTGCTGTTGGTTGCCCCCAGGAACTGGGAGTTTCAGCTGGGGCTGACAGTACTGTGCATTTTCAGAAGTAGTTTAGTAGTTTCTAACAAATATTCATAGTTTGTTGTCCAGACAAAGACAGAAAATAGTGAAGACAGCACAAATCTACGTGCTGCTGAGGGACAGCACTCCAGTTTCTGGAGCCTGATGAAGCATTTCAGCTACATAAATTCTGTGACATTTCCTTATTCACAGGATAAATTACAATCCTTTAATTAACAGAGGAAAAAGTTTTAAATGTGCATTTCTGTACATCTGTACCTAAATCATTTTAATTTACCATGTGGATTTGAAGAGAAATAAGACATTTTAGCAGGTTTGTTTTAAGGCATAGTAATACACAGTCCCAGGCATGTATTTTTTGGTATTGAATTCAAAATAACACATTTGTCACAATCCATCTTTTAAGAATGTTGCACAAAGTCACACACCAGCTTTCTTTTTTTTCCAGTCTTGTTCCCAAAGCACAAATATGGAAAATGCTAAGAAGCTGTCAGCTGAAATACTCTTATTATTATTACTGATAATCTCCCAGTTAGTGTAAATAGGAACAAATCTGTGCCTTAACTGTCTATTTCTTCTCATAAAAGCTGAAAGCATGCCAAGGAAATGAGTTGCAGTAAACATATTGAAATCTTTTCCTCCTTTTCAAATGGTGAATAAGATGATTTTTTTTTTTCCTCCAGTATTTTTCTGTGTCAGCTTCTATTAACAGAGCTGTGGATTTGCACCATGAGAGTGCTCTTCAACTTAAGCATCTTTTCAAATGGTAATTTGAAAAGACAACCTGGTATGCAGGCTAGAAACAAACATTTATTTGTGCAGGAAAAGACTTACATGAAACATTAAAATGATGTTGATACAATAGGATCCAGTTTTTAAAGTTTGTTTGCCCCTCCAAATGAGAGGCAGCATTACAGCAGTGCTCGTGCAGCCTGCCTTTGGTTTATCAAATGTCAAGTTGGCTGTTGCTTTAAAATGCACTGTCTGCTGCTGGGTTCAGCTGCAACTGTGCAAACACTAGATGATGCTTTGGTCAGATCTCTTGAACTACATAAGCTTGTGCTCCAAGTTATCAAAACAACAGAGTTCCAGGATTGAGGCAATGAGATTTCATTAATTTTCAACAATAACCTGGCACGTCACCAGCTCCAAACCATTGTTTGCTTGTGTAACTCACCTGGTCGTGGTGCTGTGGAGAACTGGGACCTGCTCCGTGGACTGTTTCACCTTCTCCCTTGGGCTGGTGCCAGGATTTCCCTCTTATTCCCTCTCCATTTCCATGTGCTCCAGGTCTGTGGCGTTCTGGCTGAAGCTCAGAACAAAAGTCCAGAAAGTCCATCGTCCTCTGGGGAGTTTTCTATGCCTCTGTTTATGGAGGAGAGGGAGGAAGCAGAGAGGATGAGGATGACAATGTGTTGCTCAGAGGTAAGCCTATGGAAAACCTGCTCTGTTCCCAGGACTTTGAGGAGTTGGAGAAATTCCCTCAAATTATGCACCTCGTGTTATTTCTACATTAGCAGTTGCTGTGAAGGTGTCTCCACCTTCACTTGGGGGTTGTGTTCTGTCGTGCTTTAATTGGTACAGAGGCTGCATCTTTCTCCCATGTAGCCTAACATAATTCTAAGGCCTTAGAAATGCTTTAATATAGCAAGATTTTAATTTGTGGGGTTCATAAAGGCAGAGGACTGAGGGTCTGGGAGCCCTCCCGTTCCTGTTGTTGAGTGTTTGCCACAAGGAGAATTTTCTGCCTGGATTAGTAATGAGCTGCATACACTTGGTCAGGTGTAGAGCATGTTGTGTACTTTCATTCTCTGAGATATACTGTTGTCTGCCATTATCACCTGAATGGGAAATCAAATACAAACTCTTATTTCTAGCATTATTTTCCTGCATCCCTGGCACTCGCTGTGCCTGGACAGGTGCATGGTAACCTTATGCTGAGCACAGGATAACTTAGATGAAAGAACTAGGTAGGAAAGATCAAAGCAAAACAGTCAGAAATGTTTTTAATTCAAATGCAAAGCCTGGTTGCATGCAATCACATTCTGTGCAACACAGAAACCTCTTTGTACTTAAATTCTGTTCATACGGTCACTGATGTTTTCCCCATAAACCACACAAATGTAGTTTGGTAGCTAATGATTCATCTCTCTAGCCTATTATCATATATATGCTGTGAAAAGTCAGAAATGAAATGATTTCTGTGTTCTCCTCTAACCTGCTAAATTCCCAGACCTCTCTAAAATGCAAAGCTTTTAAACATATCACAATTCCTAAAGCTTTAATTGATCCAACGCTGCCTAACTGGTGTATTTAACTAGTGGCCTCCCATTGTTCTATAGCCTTAGCTAAAACTGTTATGCCTTTTGAGAGACAGACTGACAACAGCAGGGTGGAAATGCTGTATAAATGTTATGGGGAGGAAAGGGAATCGATTGGGTCATCAGTGGTAATTGCAGCAGAAATATTAATTGTAAGGAGATTCCTTCCTGGCAAAGTACAACACTGAAAACACTGAACGAACACCCCGCTCTCCAACATGTAAATAACAGCCTGAATCCCCCAGGCACTGCAAAAACAGCCACAATTAGCAATTTGCACAAAGTACAGAGGAGGTATTTTTAATAAAACATTTCTGGAGCAAATTGCTGCCACTGGAAAGTAATCTGCCAGCTAGTTATTCATCCGACAGCAATAAAGCATCACACAGAGTTTGGAGAAGTGTTTCTTGGCAGCCTGCATCACACAAACAGACAAGTCAATCTTTATCTGGATGGTTTTGTTTTTAAATCAACAGCAGTATTAGATATCCTAAAAGTTAGCACAGTCATTAAATACCTTATAGTGCAGTGTCCCTGGTAATCCAATTTACAAAACTCTATTCTCAGCAGAAACTCCTGGGGTATACAGTAGTTCTCTTCAGTGAGCCCTTCCTGCTTTTTCTTGTCATGAAGCAGTGATGGTACATTTTTATCCTGTTGATAATTTGACTCCCTTTAAACTATTTCTTGTTGACCCACTGGATTGGTCTTTATTAGGGTGGAGGTAGCTGGAAGCCTGAAGGACTGCAGAGCATATATCATTCTTCCTTTTTTACTGTACCTTAATATTCAACATGGCATCATTATTCTGAGGCAAAAAGAGAAAAGCTGGTCCATCAGATATTCCACACATTGCTAGTCTCTCCTCTATGTCCTGCAGTGCTAGAGAGGGGGATTATTGCTGCAGAAAAAAAAATCTGGCCATAGTGGAGGAATAATCACTGCAGTCCAGCTCACCCCCACACCTCTTTCTCTCTCTCTCTCTCTCCTTCTCTCTCTCTCCCTCTGTTTGAGGCCCCAGCTGATTCAGTCTGCATCCATCCATACATAAATCATTGCCCTTATTCTATTGGTTACATGGTACATGGCAAGTATTGATTTTTTCCCTTGCCTCATTGCTGGAGAACCCATGGTTTTTGTGAGACTGAAAATGCAAAATTTCTTCTTTTTTTCTTTTTTTCTTTTTTTTTTTTGGCTGGAGATCTTGTCAAGGTACAAAAATGACAAGTGTGGAAGGTGCTGCTTTAAGGTTTGTGTGACTTAAAAATCATCTCCTTCTCTGTTCTACTCCACATTTCCCTGTGTCCCAAAAAGTCGTGGCTTGTTTAATCACTGCAGCTTTAGGTGGCTGAGCAGCAGGGGAAAAAGCAAACAGAGAGAGGGCCTGGTCCTTGAGAGGAAAGCACTGCTTAATTATTAAAAAAGTTTAATTATCTTCTGAAACATTAACGAAAAGATGAAGACTGATCTGAAAATAAGGCCATTTTAAGGGAGGAAATGAATCCCAGGCACGAGGTGAAAAAATGGGCATTTGTTTCCTTTCTGCATGACACAGAGGTATAATATTGTGCTTAATTCTTGAAGTAGGTCTTGGGAGCATTTTGAACCAAACAGAATGGTTGCTGAATTGATATTTCTCAGCATTCAAAGCTGCCTGAAAATGACTCATCAAAGAGAGCACCTTATTTCTTCCAAAAAGTGGTTTTGAGGACTAGGGAGACAGGGTTACGAGCCAGATTCTGAGATGTTCTCCTTCAGGGATAGAGGATTCCCTGCTATAAGACTCTCTCTTACTCAAACCCTGATCTGAAACGTGCTGGAGTCAACAGGAACGTTTTCATTGACTCTGTAGGTGCTGGAGCAGCTTCAGAATGCACAGAAGCAAATATTTTCCTTTTTCTGAAGAAGTGAAACGATGGATCCTTTATAGGTGGATTATATATTTTATATTTAATCTGATAGCATCTTTGAACACTTCTAAGTGACAAATATGCAAATGTGGGTGTGTTTGCTTTAATGTCTGGAATGCAAAATCTGCCCCCTGCCTCCCCTCTGCTATTCCCAGTTACTGCATTTGGCTTCTGTGGGGGTTTTTTTGCCTTTGAAAGCCACTGCCCATTTTTTACCTGCACCACCTTTAGACTCCAGTCTTCCACCAGATGTTGTGTGGCCTCCATTTAAGTCATGGCACCCAATTTCTGCCAATGGCACCTCTGTTGGTTGCACACAAATCAAATAATTTAAACAGGAACCCAGATTTAGAGTTCTTATATTTCTAGAGCTGTAGAAATGGAGCATGAAGCTAAAATTACCCGTAAGAAATGCCATCTAGACATTTTCTCTTGCTGTGTGGCACACAGTGGTGCTGGAAACATGGGGTGCTGCTGGTCCTCTGGCTGAGAACTGCAGCAGGACCATTCAGCCAGCCCCTTCCTGCAGGAAACCACCTGCCCTGACCAAAGCCCTGGCTCAGGCTGCACCAAATTCACCAGGAGCAATTGCTTCCTTAGCAATGCACTTCTTTTCTTCAGAAACATGTTGCAACTGTGTTGCATATGTAACCTTTAAAAAAAAATAGTAAGATTGGGGGAAACACACAATTTGAATTCAAAATAATTCATATTTTTGCTGAGGAGAAAGGGCAGGGCATTGCCATCAGCAGCTGAGCTTCTTGCTTCACCAGAAGTGCAGTGTTGCTGAAAAATGTGCCTTTTGGCTCACCATGAAGCACAATTTTTCTGCTTTTTCTGTACACATAAAGGCCAGATCTTCCTTATATTCTATAGTAAGTTTTCTAGCAATTAAAATGAGAATAATTCTTCTGTAACCTTTGTGACAGTGACTGTGCACAAAAGGGTTTGTTATATAGGATCATAGAATGGTTTGGGTTGGAAAGGACTTTAAAAATCACCTAGTTCCAACCCTTCTTCCTAGTTCCAACACCTCCCAGTAGGACCAGGTTGATCAAAGCCCCATCCATGTCTGTGTATTACTTATTCAAACCTATTGCTGGTTTAAGTTGATTTACTAGTGATATTTGGCTAGCTGAGTTATGCTTTATCAGCACAGCACCCGTGGTTCAGTGGCTGTAACACAAAGAAAAGATATTGGACCACTGCTAGTCTGAAGGCAACCAGCACACAAGCATCCTGCTCACCAGTGCCCCCAGTACTGGCTCATGTGCCACCTGAGGCAGGTTTTTAGGATGGCTTGAGGAGTTGTTACTGGTCAAGGAAGCTCTTGAAAGCTCAGTGTTCCCACATCACAGATGATTGTACAAGGCTCTGGACAAGAAACCACCTTAGATTTCTTCTCCTTGAAAGGAATATGTCACAACAGCCCTTCCAGTGTGGCTGGGAAGTTGTCTCAACATTGCCATATTTTTTCCAGAAAGAAAATGGCATACAGACAACATGATCCCAGAGCAACACGTCCTCCTCCTTCAGGTGTCGTGGGAGAGGCCATGCCCACCACTCTGCAGGGAGGGGGCCAGCCACCAGAAGTGTGATGGGCTTTTCTTCACCCTGGTCAGAACCCCCTGGAAAGGAGAGTCAGCTGCTCCCTGGGCTGCTCCCCCTGCCTTTGGTGGCTGCCTGATGGACACGTGTAGGTTGCTGCACTAATCCTGTGGGCAGCTACACCACGTTCCTAGCCTGCAGCCCGTGCTGAACCTTTGTTGTGCCCCCCAAAAAAGAAGCTTTTTCTGTCCTGCTTTGTAGTAGCAAGGTGGGGGTAGTGCTGCCAATTCAGCCAACTTCTTGCGTGTCTCTTTTGGAGGAAAGCTCTGTTGATTTATTAATTTCCTTGAAGATGGACATGAGAATTAATAAACCCCAATGAGAAGAGGTAGAAAGGATTTTTCCTGCAGCAATCACTACTAATATCTTTGTTGAAAAGACAAGTGAGAAGAAGAGACAGAACCACAAAGCACGTTGGTGTAAGATGGAGCTGTGTTAGCCCTCCTGGAGCAGAGAGGGGAGGGCACTGCCCTTCTGCCCAGGGCAGAAAGCCTCCAGCCTGCCCCCAGAGCCAGCCCACGCTGCTCAGCACACAGGGACCACATCCAGAGCCAGGATGAGGTGCTGCAGTGGTGGCTGAGTGAACCCCCTCCCTCCCTCCCTCACCCATCACCCCTGACTGCCGTGCACAGCTCCATCTCTGCTGATGGAACAGCAGGAAAACACAAATCTGCTGGGCAAGAGCAGACTGTCCTCCTCAGAGGCCTTCAGAAATAAGGCTGTGACATAGAAACATAGCTCTTGGTAGTATCTCCACTTCATAGGTGAAGAAATGAGGCAACACCAGGAGCTGGCACTGCAGCCGAGGTGATGTTTGAGAGCTGTTTGTGACCCAGGTGGGAAAAAGCTGCTGAGGAACCACACATTGGTGTGGCACCTTGACCCCTAAAACACTGCCAAGGGCAGGGAGCTCTCTGGTGGTTTCCTTGGCCAGCCTGAGCCACAGAGGCAACAGCCTCAGCTCAAACCTGTGCCTTGCATTGTCTTGAAAATAAATACAAAACCCAACCCCAAAGCGAAGGTGGGAAGGGAGCAGGGACACAAAGTCCTTTCTGCAGCAGGGCCAGCCTCTTTTTCCCTTTTCCTCAGCCTGTTGTTGTATACATCACTTGCTTACACCCAGCAAATGAGCTGCCTGAGCTGCAGCATGCTGTAGGAAGCCTGTTGTGGGTTTGTCCATTCAGACAGGAGAGGGATACGGGGCCACTGCATTTAACCCCTGCCGAGTGCTGCATTGCATCCCAGGGAAGTTATCCAGCAATCCTCTTAAATCCTAGCCCTGGGAAGGAAAATAAAAGAGGGCGAGCGTTGGGCTGTACAGTTGGAGCCTGCAGTTGCAATAAAATCCAGGAAAAGGTTATTTTACCTGAATTTATCGCTTAGCAACCAAAAATCCACCTCCTGAGATTGCTGTTCCTGGGTTACCAAGTAACTGGCCGTGACAATTACCAAACAGCTGTCCCAGGAATCTCCGTAGCCTTTAACCCCCATCAGCTGAGAGATGGGCTGATGACAGCTCCCAAACAATAGAAACACACCCTAATATTTTATTTAAGAGCTGAGGGAAGCCACAGCTGTATGGATCACTCAGCCAGCTGGATTGAACTGCTGCAGACTGCGTGTCCTGTCTTGGAGAAACTGCTCCACGAGCCACACTGTTGTGTTTAAAGATGCTTTTGGGGCTTCATCCTCCAAACTTGGTGTCAAAGAATTGAATCTGAGCTGTCGAGATAGGGTTTGCTGTGGTGCAGGAGTGGGAAGTGGTGAATTAGCAACTTGGGGGGTTTATTTATGCAGCCAGTGATTTAGAAAAATTTCCCATTAAATAATTGTTTCATCTTGAGTTTTTTTTTTTGGACTGTAACTGTTCCACTGAGAGCCAGTGAGAGGGAGAACATGAAATATCCAAGTAATAAAGGAGCAGTTTAGAATGAGGGGTGAAAAAAAATCATTAAGACTGGTAAGATAAAATTAAGGAAAAAACAATACTGAGTTTGGATCTCAAGAAGAGCTTCTGGACAGTGAGGTGGCTCCTGTCTGGGGGCAGTTTCCCAAGGGAAACTACCACCAGCAGAGTGTGGAGATGGTGTAGAACACCACAAATGTGAGATGTACTGATGCAGGTGTCAGTCCTGAGCTGGGCAATTCCTTTATTCTGATTTTTTCCCCCCTATTCTGACCCAATTTATCTGTGATTTTAGGAAGAGCAGTCACCCAACTCAGCACAAATGACAAATGCAACGTTTTATGCTGGTGCTTCAGATGCCCTGAGCCTGGAAGTTCTGAGTGGCTCCTTTTGAGTTTAAAATAGAAACAGGAAAGAGGTTTTTGGAAGTTAAGGGCCCCGTTCACAGTTACAAACCCCAGGCATGCGAGCTGTGGCTGGGATGGCAGCGAGCTCAGTTCTCCCTGCAGGTTTGGAAGTCAGCCCTGTCTTCCTCCTGCTTGTCTTCCTCCAGCACACTAGTTAAGAGATTATAAACTGCTCTGCTGCACTCTTTAGTTTTTTTGTTGTTTCCCCCTTTTTTTTCTTCTTTCTTTCCCCCCTGGCATGTTCCCTTTGCCACAACAGTAAGAACTGGCTCAGAAAATTCTTGACCAGCTTTCCACTGGCAGCAAGTTCACAAAGGAAATTTTCCTGTGTCCAGGAGCCTCCTTCTTGATGCTGAAGGATTCTTTAGCCAGCTGGTCAAATGAGACTAGATTTAATTTGGTGCTACTTCTTTTTTACATCGTTTTTAAAGCACAATTGATAACATTTACTCTTTCAGTGCATACAAGTTCAATAACTTGATAAAAAACCCCCATAGCTGCATCAGCATAATTTCTGCTGATAAAGTGACATCTCTCGTGGCATGAGAGTGTCCCACTGCACACACAGAGAGCTCTTCAGAGGGAGTCCATGCTGTCCTGTGAGGACTGTGACCAGTACACATTTGCTTCTCCTGAGCAGAAGTCTGCAGTGAGCTGTCAGCAATAACACCTTTCCCTCAGAATTAAATGAACCCTTTTTATTATCACTTGATTCAAAGCGAGTGCTGATGAATATGTCCTTAGAAAATGAGCAGAGACCTTGGAAATCTTTATTTTAAAGAATAAAATTGCAGCACAGTCTCTTGTTGGTGTTATTGACTTGTCCTTGCCATGATTACAATGTCTTTGCTCTCTGCTTTGGATATTTGGCCAGGCAGCTACACTCTGAGATGTCTGAGAGAAGGGGCACCATGGTCATAGGAAGCTCAGAGAAAATTGTCACTGCCCAGAGACTGGTTCCTTTGCTGCCTTCATGTATCCCTCAAGCTAAGGACCAAAGGTGCTTTCACTCCTAAGCTGGTTATTGGCTTGTTTGGGTATGAAGAGAAGGGCAGGAGATCACAGCAACTGTCCTGCTGGTCCTTTGTCTCCATGGTGAAATTTGACTGAGGAGCTGGGCCATTCCTTCTGTCTCTTGATGACAGATCATGGTTGTCCTGTTTTCTGGCTGGCAGTTGGCTGGTTACGTTGACAGATGTTGCAATGATTCTCTTGGCAATATTCTGTTGTGCTGACTGTTCAAACAGGAAATTCATCTTTTAGTATTTGCACATGTGAAATGTTTATTTTAGTAGGAATCGGCTCTGACAGCAGGCTGGTCAAAGAGTGTATTTTTGGAGCAGCAAACTCTGGAATTCTCAGAGTCCTCCTCATCCTGTAGGTCTGCTGATGCTCAGCTTGGAGCTCTGCTCCCTGAAATACCACAGGGCTGATTTTGAGGAGAGGAGACCTGAGCTTTGGAGCTGCAGGCTGCCGCCGTTTCACCCCTGTGCTGGGGGGTGCCTGGGTGTGCTTGATGGCACTGGCTCCAAATCATACCAGGGTTAGGACACTTGGGAGACTTGCTGAGGTTTGCTGGGTGACAGTCTGTGCTGGCTTTGTTCTCCCTGCACTTTCTGAGGGTTTGGTTTCCTCAGCTGGCCTCTCGTCTCGTGTTCAGTGAAGGGGAAGGTGCTGGTGGCTTGTACTGGACAGTAGGAAATGAGGAGGTGCCCGGGGGGGGGGTATGGCAAGAAGTGTTTCCTCCTGCCAAAGACTAGCTGGAGACCTTAATCTGAGGAAGCTGCACTTCCATCTAAACCTGTTTGGTGATAATCCCACTTCAGGTGGTTGCTTTTTGCCCTTGGCATGCAGCTCCTTTGAAGGACAGTCTCCAAATGCTGATGTGATTTAATGTGATGTATTGGAACTTGCTTCCTAAATTTTCCTCAAGCAAACTTCAGTGGACTATTCATTTGAAGGGCTGAAAGTGAAGTGGCCATTTCTTGTATGCAGTGCTACCCTAAGATCTCATCAGGAAAACGTTTCTGAGCTGTCAGAAGGTGCAATAGTCACTTCTGTGAGTGTGGTGCCTGTGCTGAGGAGAAGCACACGATGAGAAGCAGCTACCTACAAACTTCTGCTGCCTGTGGTGGAGAAAAGGTTTCATCTGGTCAAGACCTCACCAGACCCCTTCACCATCACTTAGTAGGTGAGAAACAAGTGGCTGCAAGTCGCCTGTGAAAGCTGCTTTGTGTCTTGCCAGCTTTTTGGAAATACTGGAGAGCTGGAGCTATTTTGAGTTGGAAGTGGAAAAAGGCTTTGTGGCCAGCCCAGCAGAGGCAGTTCTGAGAAGCACATTCGGTTCCTCTATGGTTAGTTTTGAGTAATTTGACAGGAAAAACCCCAAATGTTGAGGAGAAGAAGCTCAGGTGAGTCAGATGACAGCACAGGTGTATTTGCAGCGTGGGTTTGCACACAAAATGTGAGTGATTGCATGAATGACTGTGTGTGTGCAACAGAAACGTGTTCTGATTTCTGCCTACAACAGGGTAGGTACAAAACACACTCTACAGAACCCAGAAAAGTTCGTTGGCTAGTGAATCTTTGAAAATGTTGCACCTGGAAGGAGGTAGAAGAATCCTTGAGAGTCCAGAGCATTGCTGAAAGATAGAAAATCCAGTGAAAGAGATCCTCCCAAAAGTGGCATTTGTGTGTCCTGGCTTTTGGGGTAATATTGTCTCTTTGGAACTTGGCACAGATTGTCCACCTAGGAGATGAATTTTGAACATTTGTGGTTTCTGAGGGTTTAGCCTCTCATGTTTTGACAGTTTTACTGATCACCAGGATTTGAGATGCTCTCTTTCTATTTTAGTTCAGTATTTTCTTCTCAAATGCACTCGTCCTAATCTCTGAGTAAAAACACAGCTTCTGGAAGGGGCACACTCCTTCCAAAAGAGACTCTGAGGTGGTTTCGTGTAAGTTGGGTGAAAATGCATTGCAGGAAAAGGTGCTATCTTCTAACAAACTTTGGCCCTGAGCACAAAATAATCAGGATTTGGATGTTAAAGTAACATTTTTGTGGAAAGGAACTGGATTTCTAAAAAGGAACCAACTCTTCAGCCAGGCCACTTATGAATTGCAAAAGCAGCTGGGAGATTTGGCCAGAAAATCAAGGTTGGTTTCTTCTTTTTTTTTTTTTATCTTCGTCAGAGTTTGTAAGATATTTGGAGGGACATAACATTTATTTCTTATTTCTCTTTGAGTTTCAGTCCAGGCCTTGGAAAAACCCATCTGACAGTGAGTTTGTTTGTATATTTTACATTTTTTCCTGAAGTATGCTAGGCTCATTAGCAAGCCTTGGAAAAGGCCTGCTTTGTTAAAGTTAATATGGAAAACAAGATACTCGGGGCTCAAATCTGTCTCCAGAATATAAATAAGCACAGCTTCCTCTGGAGCAGCTTTTGACCACAGCTATACTGGAACCCTTGTTTCAGGGGGAGCTACGGGTGTGAGTGTGCTGGGGAGTGCTGCTCCTTCCACAGATTCCCTGAGTGGGCACAACGTTCCTGCCTGCAGGATCCACACACAGAACCAGGGAATCCTTCAGGTTGGAAGGGACCTCC